>NC_057866.1:165996402-166188902 GCF_019393635.1 Dromiciops gliroides | reverse complement strand
TAGATAGAGCACCAGCCCTGGATTCAGGAGAGACCTGAGTTCAAATCTGATCTCAGACACTTGACCCTTACTATCTGTGTGACCCTGGGCAAGTCACTTAACCCTCATTGCCCTGCCCCCCCCCAAATTTACCATTTAAGGGAAACAAAAGGACGAAAGGTCAAGCAAGACTGAGCTTTGAATCCTGCTTGTGACCCATTAGCTATATGACCCTTGGCAAATTACTTAATCTCCTGAGGTTCAGTTTTTTCATCTATAATGGGAGAACAACAATACTAATACTACCTAGCTCACAGGTTGATTGGAACAAAAATGATTTCTGCTAACAGAAAAGCCTACAAGACCCAATATGTTGGAGAGACTGTGGATAGCACTTGGAAGACTGCAGTTTCTGGGGCTCGATGTGACAAGGACATTGTCACTTGCAAATGGGAGAGAAGGAGGCAGGGAGAGAAAGGGAGAGAGGGAGGAAGGGAGGGGAAGAGGGAGATAGGGGGAGGAAAGAATTCCCCTATAGTCACTGAGTCATATAAGATTAAGTGACTACCGTGTGCCAAGGATTGTGCTAAGCTACAAAGAAAAGAATTCTTATGCTCAAGGAACTCAGACTAACAGTGGAGAAAACATGCAAACAATTATCCACATATAAGATACAGACAGAGCAGATGGAAGGTAATTTCAGAGGCAAAGCATTGTGGGAAATAGGGGGTGGAGAACAACAATAGTAAGAAAGTCTATAGGAGTGTGATTTGAGTTGAGTTTTGAGTGGCAATCCATTAGGCAGAGGTCTGGTGAGAAAGCATTCCAAGCATGGGGAACAGCCAATGAGAAGGCATGAGCCTAAAGATGTGCTGTGTGGGAAGAACAATAATACGGTAGGTATTGCTGGATCATAAAGTATGGAGGGCAGGGATGGGGGGAGAGGTAAAAATGGAAGAAGAACAGAAAGAGAATAAGGACAAGGTTGCAAAGGCCTTTTTTTTAATCCAGAGTATTTTATATTTGATCCAGGAAGTGACAGGGAGCCAATGGAATCTACTTATTGAGGAAGAATTGGTCAGCCCTGTGCTTCAGGTGAAGGGTGGACTGCAACTGGGAGATACTGGAGGCAAGGAGACCCACCAGAAGGCAATCTCGACAGTCCAGGCATGGGGTGATGAGGGCCTGCACCTGATAGTAGCAAGGATGTTCTGAAGGGGACTTTTTAAGAGCGATGTTACAAAGGTAACAAGGCTTGGCAATGCACTGGATACATGGAGCAAGCATGAGACAGTTTAAGGCTGACAAAGAGGTTGTAAACCTAGGTGACTGAGACGGTGATGGTCTCCTCCACAAAAGTAAGGAAGTTCAAAAGAGGAGAAGATTTGGGAAGGAAAGCTAATGAGTTCTATTTCAGACAGGCTGATTTAAGATTTCCATGAGATTATTATCAGATTCTAAGAGGGGATAGAGTGGCATCCCATCTGCCTTTAGCAAGCATAGCTTTCTCTTTGTTTTTATACCTTGCTTAATGTCAACAAGAAGAAGGTCAAACAAAGTCAGGTCTGTTGTTAAAACGTTTAGGGAATTTTTACTGATTTTAAAATATATATGAGAGAGATCTTATTGGAAGGGAGGAATGGAAGAACAGGGCCAATAAACAGAAGTATCAATGGAGAAATAACTAGGGTCCAACAATCCTAAGAATTTTACAAGGTTTTCAGGAACACCCAAATAGAGTGATACTGATGCATATCTTATCAAGAGAGGTTATCACAGTAATTATTGCTTTAGGCTCTACAAACTTTACATGTTACAACTAAGGGTTTTAAAATATGATTACAGCATGTCTTTTCTGGTAAAGAACTGGAAGGTAATTTTCCAGTTTATATCTACCCTTCTCTAATAATAAAGTCACAGGGTAACAGACTTAGAGTTTATGTGTTGTTACCTCTCCCCATTGCCCCCCCTCCCCACCCCCCCATTACAGACCACGAGCTCCTTAGGTTTGCTTTCCTTTCCTCCTATCTCCAGCACTCAACACAGGACTTGACACACAGCAGGCACTGACTCAATATGACTCAGCATAAGATGGGACCTTGGAGAGCATCTCGTCAGAGACAATTGCAGTGTATTCCTTTTTTGTTTTGTTTTTTAAAGGCAATTGGGGTTAAGTGACTTGCCCAGGGTCACAAAGCTAGTAAGTATCAAGTGTCTGAGGCCAAATTTGAACTCAGGTCTTCCTGACTCGAGGGCCAATGCTCTATCCACTACACTGCCTAGCTGCCCCAATTACAATGTATTCCTAAAACATTTTAGCATCAAAAAAGCTACCGTATTCTCATAGAGCAATCACTCAGAGAATTCAATAATTAGTTTGTAATAGGAACCCAGAGTTGTTGAGGGAGCAATGTGGCCCAGCAGATAGAGTGCTGGGCTTCAATTCAGGAAACTCAAATCCAGCCTCAGATGCTTACTAGTTGCGTTACCCTGGGCAAGTCACTTCACCTGTTTGCCTCAGGACCAAATGAAATAATATTTGGAAAGCACTCAGCATACAGTGGCTAGCACATAGTAGGCACTTATTAATAAACATTTGCTCCCTTCCCCTTTGTTAGTGGTTTAATTATAGAATATAAGTGGAGAAAGGGGGCAGCAGCAGGTACAATAAGAAACATATCTGGGGGAAAAGATCTGTTAATGAAACAAGCAGACTCCCCAAGTGGCCCTGCCTATACAGAACAACCTTTGTTTGCACAGTACTGATAGGAAGGGGGCCAACAAAGTCAGTGAGTCCCAAGCCATGTGCCCAGGAGCTCTACTGTGTGCTGGAACTTCCTTGAAATCACAAGGGAATGAACAAGCCCCCCTCAAACCATACACAACGGACAAGGGCAATGGAGAAATATGGCCCTGAATGCCAACATGAGCAAAACAAGTTTGAGGTCTACTGTACCAGTGGCATCAAACTCAAATAGAAATGGGGGCCACTACATCATACATTAGGGCCCTTTCAGGTTGGATGTTGACTTGGAAAATCCCATATAAATATTGTCTCTTTGGTACTGTATTCTTCTTTGTTTTGTTAAAGATCTTCCAATTACATTTTGATCTGGTTTCTGAGGCACTCGGGAACATTTCAGCATGCATGTCTGACACCTCTGGGCAGGATCATGTTCTACAATCGAAGCTCTGTGAGGACACGGTCATTCTGAGAGTCCTGGCGTCATCCTACTTTAGAGCTAAAAGGCAGCTTAGAGATCACCTAGCAAGGGAATCACCAAAAAACTTGGAAGTGAGGAACCTCAGAGCCGACTCTGAGCCCCTCGCCAACAGACCTGCCACTTATTATGGGTGACCCTGGGGGAGTCACTTAACCACTTTGGGGCTCAGTTTCCTCATCTGTAAAAATCAATGTGTTTCACTAGACCCATAAGGTCTATGTGGTTGAAGACCTCAGTGTGCCACGGTGGAATGGACACTCGTTTGGGAGCCTGAGAGTCTGAATTTAAATTCCTCCTAACCCTCTTCCGCACCACTCATATGACCTTGGAAGTCCATTTGACCCTCTAGACCATAGGCATCAAACACTTGGCTAGCAACACTCCCAGCCCAGACCAGATTAAAATCTAACTGGGAAATATTTAACAACATAAGTGAAAATACAATAAAACACAGATAATATTAGTATATGGTTTTCTATGACAATAAGCATCTGCAGGGATCCTTATTTGTGTGATCTAGTGGCCTTCATTTGTATTTAAGTTTGACACCACTCTCAGTCAATTATTCCTTCCTTTTGGTGGCAAAATAAAAACATCACAAGAAAGTCCACACTATGTAATACTCAGAAGTCAGTCTCTCTTTTTCCCATAAATTAAGAGTGACTGAGAGAGACAGGGGTGAGGAGAGGGAAGGCAAAGAGGGAGATGGAGAGGAAAGGGAAGAGGGGAAGAGGGACAGAGAGGGACAGAGAGGGAGATAGAGGGAGAGGGAAGGGGAGAGTGAGGGGGAGAGGGAGAGGGAGAAGGAGAGGGAGAGAGAATGAGAACAAGCAAGGAGAGGGTGGGGGAGGAGAGGCAGAAAGAGGTTAGATAAAAGAAAATGGATTCTTACCAATCCGACACCATTTCTCAGTGCCTCAAATTCCATTACAACTACAGCTCTGTTGATTTGGTGCCAAATGCCTCTAAAACGTTCTAACTCAAGAAAAGCATGTTTGTCAAAAGAACATGGAAAGCAATACATTTAAAGGCGAGAGAAAATGTTCTTCCATTTACTTGGGTCAGTGACATATCCATCACGCACATACACAAACACCTTACAGAATAAAACATCCCACCAACCCACTTTCACAAGATCAAAGAGCTCCTACCTTGGGGAAATCAAAGCAGTAAGTGTTGGAGTAGATCCACACCCCCCCCCCATCTTTCTCTTCTGCCTTGTACATCTGGCCTAAGGGGTAGGGGGAGTGAAAGAAGAACTTACAGACTTTTTTAATGATTAAAAAATAATTAACTAATCAGACTCTTCCCCTTGAGGAAGAATTTTTTTTTCAATCCATTAAATAGAATAATTCTATATAATGAAAATGAAAAGGGCCAAGATGTTCAAATTATCTACGCTAAGACGAGGCTATAGAAACCTTTTTTTTCTTTTTCTAAAGGTTTTTAGTTAAGCCCAGGCCAAATAACAAAAAGCTAAATAACTCATTACATAGCAAGCAAAAGAAATTGAACCAAGTATAGACAACTTCTAATACACCTTTGGCCTAATTTCACCTGAGGAGCTCAAGGAATAGGATTTTAGTCAGTGTCCTTGAAAAATCAACATTATATGGGGGGGGGAGGATCATTTAAGAGGCAGAGGAGAGAATTAGAAAGAGGGTGTGGGGGAGTGAGAGGAAATTAGGAAAATAACACATCAACTACTCCAAAACCACCTTAACTCCAGAACAAAACATAACTAGGGCAAGGTTACAAGAGCTTTCCCTGGGGTGCCTAAATTTAGAGGGCAATGACAGTACTTGTATTCTTTTAGAACAAAGAAATAAAAATTAGTTTAAAAACTTTGATGGGCTTCCTCCTCCCTCCCTCTACACCAGCCATACCATGGATAAGCTCGTCTCTGGCCCAGTAATGCCCTGCTTTGTCCCTCAATGGCCGTGTCTCAGTTTTCCCATGATTCTACCTTCCTCTTAAAGAATAGTATCCTAGGGTTTCTCGCCTCCATAGGGCTCTATATCCAGAGACTAGGTCTCTCCCCACTCAAGGCCTCGAGTGAATTTAACCCCAAAAGTTGACTCGTGGGCTCCTTTTATTTTGTGGTTTTGGGCCCAGGCACCATGATTGTTAGCTGAGGGGGTCTGCTCCAGAATAAGATCATTGCCAACATTAAAATAATTTTTATCAAGCACTGACTTTGACTGTCCTGATCTCTTACTGGTGAGCAACAGGACATTAAGGAGGAAGAAAGAGCTTTCCTTCCAACGGCAGGGACTCTTCGGTAGACTCTCTAGGAGGCTGTAGGATCTCCTTCCCTAAACAAAATTGAGACAGATAACTATTTGTACAAAGGTCCCAAGGCAGGTCTGCTTGGAGACAGAAGCCAAGACTTAAACAGCCATCAAGCTCTGGGATACTCCAATTTGAGTTTCAGATCAGTAATAGTCTAGGCAAAAATCTTACTATTGAAACAACGCCAACAAACTTAAAGCCTTCTACCAGCAAATCTGCTTTCCTTGTAGTTTAGAACCTTGAGAGGAAGCCAAAAAAGAAATTTCTCCCCAAATAATATGCTCTTCTCTGCTACCGTAGCCATTGAAAGCAGGACTTCCAACGTGTTAATAGAAGAACCCCTACACTCCAGAAAACGAAGGCTTCTCAGACAATTTCCAAATAGAAACACAAATGCAGAGTTGGAAAGTACCATATGGGTCTAGTGAAACAAAATCATTTTTATAGATGAAGAAACTGAGGCCCAAAGAGATTAAGAGACTTCCCCAAGATCACCCATAACAAATCACAGGGCTAGGATTTGATCCCATGTTGTACCCTGATGAAAAATCCAAGGTTCTTCCCACTGCCCCCATGGTGTCTACATTTTGTTATGTCTCCTCACAAATGGGTGAGATAACATAGGTCTACCTAAAGGGTTTTTTATACATGAGATTTTTAACCTACCCAATCTTTACATTTAGAAATAGGGTAAGCACAAGACTACTTGTTCTACAAGTAAAAATATAACTAGCTACCTTACAAGATGTACCAGTAAATCCTCTTCACTCCTTCATTAGACACATAGAAATTAAAGGTTTTCCTTTGTGATAAGGGAGCCTTGGGAGGGAGATGGGGAAGGGGTAAGGTAGGGAAGGGAGGAAGAGAGGGGAAGCGGTAAGGTGGGGAAAGGAGGAAGAGAGGGGAAGGGGTATGGTAGGGAAGGGAGGGAGGGAGAGAGGAAGGAAGGAAGGAAGGAAGGAAGGAAGGAAGGAAGGAAGGAAGGAAGGAAGGAAGGAAGGAAGGAAGGAAGGAAGGAAGGAAGGAAGGAAGGAAGGAAGGAAGGAAGGAAGGAAGAAAGGAAGGAAGGAAGAAAAGAAGGAAAGGAGTAACTAATTTACTGCTCCTTAAAGTCATTTCAAGGGTTCAGTGCAACAAACTTCAACTTTAATGAGAAAGTCTTGACTTCAGCTAATGGTACTTTAACAATCCATTACCTAAGATCAGAGGGTTCTACATGATTGGGCCAAAACCCTGATTCATAGACCTGTTGCTTTAAGGTTTGCAAACGTCTTTGCATGTGGCCATCACATTGGAAATTCACAACCACCCTGGGAGGTAGGTACTATTATTATCCCAATAGATTTTATCCATGAGGAAACTGAGAATGTAAGTGACTTTCCAGGACCACACAATCAGTAAGGATCTAAAGCAGCATTTGAATCCAGGTCTTTCAGACTGAAGTCCAATACTCGATAACCTGTGCCACCTACTGGGCAGGTGTTGCTTAAGTTTTGATATATCAAATCCTATTTCCCTAATTATTAATTTTTTTTTTAATTTTTGAGGCAATTGGGGTTAAGTGACTTGCCCAGGGTCACACAGCTAGTTAAGTGTTAAGTGTCTGAGGCCAGATTTGAACTCAGGTCCTCCTGAATCCAGGGCCGGTGCTCTATCCACTGCACCACCTAGCTGCCCCCCTAGTTATTAAATTATACAAATGAAAACCATAGGTCTGCATTTAGAGCTCTAAGGGACTGGGGAGGTCATTTGATTCTAGCCCCTCACTTTACAAATAAACAAACTGGGGCCCAGAATTTAAGTGAACTATCCAAAGTCACTCAGGAGGTAGAGTTGATGTTTTGAGAGAAAGACAGCAAATGGAGCAATGACTAGATTACCCAAAAAAGGAGTCTGAGGCTCAAATCCCCAGGTCTTCCACTGACCTGGACAGCTTTGCACAAGTAAGGTCAAGCTTCTGGGGCTTCAGGTTGTTCATATGTACAATAGCGGGGTTGGCCTGAGTGACTTCAATGTGCCCTTAGGGCCCTAAGTCTGTCTAAGATCCTATAAAGAAAAGTCAAAACTTTTGACAGGGAAGCAATTAAGACAGGTCCATGATACAGTTGCTGTTATCATGATAACGACCTCCTGGAACATACTAACCCCAGCTTTACAGGTATGAATTTTGCAGGATATTAAGTGTTCCCTTTGTGGTGCTTCTCCAACTTCTGCATCTCTTTCACAACATGAAACCTCCTTGCCATCCCCTCCCCATAACATTGAACCATGGGGATTTCTCCAGTATAAGGGGATCTGAGAGACAATAGGGTCTACTGGATAGAGGCCTGGCTTAGAGAGAGGAAGACCTCAGTTCAGGTCCAATTTCTGACACATACTCACTGTGTTGTCCCAGGCAAATGACAACCTCTCAGTTTCCCTGCCCAAACTCTAAAACTATTGATCCCATTATATGATCTGCTGAGCTACATCAGGGGAGGGCTTCTCTATACCAGGAGTTCCCTAGACAGATAAAATAATAATTATCAAAATAAAACAGGGTGGAGATAGAAGGGAAGGGTGGAATCTTCTAATGTCATATGTGTGCCCATCAAAACTTCACTGCTGGGGGCAGCTAGGTGGCACAGTGGATAAATCATTGGCCTTGGACTCAAGAGGACCTGAGTTCAAATCCACCTCAGACACTTGACACTAGCTGTGTGACCCTGGGCAAGTCACTTAACCCTCACTGCCCTCAAAACAAAACAAAACAAAACAAAACAAAACAAAACCAAAAACAAAACCTTCACTGCCCTCTTCCTTCTCTAGGTTGAAATGTTCTCTTTTCAGTAGCAGCAGTGGTAGTAGTGGCTGTGAGTGATAGTGGTGGGGGTGGTATATTAATATTAAACTAAGGGGGCAGCTAGATGGCACAGTGGATAAAGCACCGGCTCTGGAGTCAGGAGGACCTGAGTTCAAATCCAGTCTCAGACACTTGAAACTTACTAGCTGTGTGACCCTGGGCAAGTCACTTAACCCTCATTGTCCCGAAGGGAGAAAAAAGGAAAAAATGATAATAAACTAAGACAACTAGTTGGCACAGTAGAAAGAACACCAGGACTAGAGTCAGGAAAACCTGAGTTCAAGTTTGGCCTCAGACACTTAGTAGCTGTGTGTTCCAGAGCAAGTCACTTAACCTCTGTTTGTCTTGGTTTCCTCATCTGTAATACAGTAATAATAATAGCACCTACTTCCCAGGGTAGTTTTGAGGATCAAGTGAGATAATGATTGTAAAGTGCTTAGCACAGTGTCTGACACATAGTTAATGTTAGCTGCTATTAATACCATATCACTATAATTTAAAATATTATTATTGCTATTATTATTATTAGCTCTGGGATATCACTTCACCAGTAGACACCACTGTCTCACATCAATTAGCATGCGTTCATTATGCAGGTGAAGCACTTTTCCAGGTGTAAGAGATACAAAGGCAAAACAAAGTGTCTGTTCTCAAGGCATTCCATCAGAGGAAACAATATATCCATACACTTAGATACAAAAAATATGCAGAGTAAATTCAACAAAGGGATCTGAAAAGGCTTCATGGCCAAGGTGGCCTGGGAGGCAGCTGGATTGGGGGGGGGGGCAGGAATGTAACAATGTAACTATAATAAAGATGGGGGGGGTCAGGGAGAGATGCAGAATTATATTTGTGATTTCTTTGTTTTAGAGAACTCTCAGTTAGGAAATTCCTACCAAAGCAGGTCTCACCCTGCTCTGAAATTTAGAGTTGTCTGAGAGGTTAAGTCATGGTCACACAATTTTTATATGTCAGAGGAAAGCCTTGAACCCATATCCTTCTGTCCCAAGGCCAGCTGTGTGTCCACCATGTCATATTGTCTCTGATAACAATAATAATAATCTTCTCACATTTATACAGCACATTATGATTTAGGAAGCACTCCCCATTGATCACATGACCAGCTAGGTGGTGCAGTGGATACAGCACTGGGCTTGGAGGCAGGAATACTCATCTTGGGAGTTCAAATCCAGCCTCAAGACACTAGCTGTGTGACCCTGAGCAAGTCACTTAATGCTCTTTGCCTCAGTTTCCTCATCTGTAAAAAGAGCTAGAGAAGCAAATGGCAAACCACTCCAGGATCTTTGCCAGGAGAATATGAATGGGGTCACAAAGAGTCAGACATGACTGTGGATTGCACAACAACCACATTGAACACAACTACCCTGTCTGTCTACCATGCCTGAGGGAGGCAGTATGAGGATGACTATATTCCAGGCTAAAATGTTTTCAACCAGACTTCACACTATAAAAAAAAAAATAGTCTGGACCCTTCCTTAACTTGTCCATTCCATAAGCATGAAATTCTATATAGTGAGTTTACTTGGGAGATAAAATTGTTCCACAGGTCAACCCCAAAGGAAATGTTAGGCAAAGCAATCTGGCCCCAAAGAAAAGATAAGCAACATTCTGTCCAATCTAAGGAGCTTTTTTTTAAAAAATCATCACCACAGGTCTCCTACATGGAAGAACCGGTGGTACAATGGAAGGAGTGCCAAATTTGGAGTTATAGAATCTGGGTTCAGATCACAGCTCCACTTCAGAATCACTGAGTGGCATAGCTCTCTATGATGTGCCTGAAGTCAGGAAGATCTGAGTTAGAATCTGGCCTCAGAAACTAAATAAGACCCTGGGCAAGTCACTTAAACCTCTGTTTACCTCGGTTTTCCCATCTGTAAAATGGGGATAATAATAGTACCTGCCTCCCAGAGTTATCGTTAGGTTCAAATGAGTTATTATCTGAAAAACGCTTGGCACGGTACCTGGCACATAGTAAGGTGCTTAATAAATGCTTGTTCCCTACCCCTTCCTTAGTTGTATGATGATAGACAAGTCACTTAACCTACGTTTCTCAGCTATAAAATGAAACTGTTGGACTGGACAACCTCTAAGCTGCCTTCTTGTTCTAACTCTACGGCCCTATGAAGTGCTGGGGCACCAAAAAGGCCTGGGTTTGATTCCTGACCACCACATATTACTTTATGTCACTTCCATCGTTAGTGATATGGCCTCCAGTTCCAAAAGTATGATGCTGCTTTCGTGATGGATGGGGGAAGGGGGCTAGGAGAGAGGGTTCAAGGGGGTGGAGGTGAAGCACCTTAACACTAAGGTAACAAAATTAAAGGACTTTATAAAGCCACAACTTACACAAGAAAAAAATAATTCAGGAATGAGCATGCAGCAGGCTAGACTTGGAAGTTAGCCAGGTATTCACTGTAAGCTTACCAGGATACAGATTATTTTTTCCAGTGTTCCCAGGCCTGAGCAGGGTCTCTGTGGTTGGGTGACCAGAGCCTCTTAACGCACATGATGGGGAGCAAGAACCCACAGAACTGCATGGCCTTGTCAAAGGATGGGGGGGGGGCAGGGAGAAGAGGAGGAACCAACAAATGCCATACATTGATTCCCTTAGTCAGGCTTATTGCTTTTATCGGATACTTTCTAGTATACGAGCTTTTCATAATACATCCCAGTTCAGTACTTCAGCTCTAGTTAAGGGGATGTTGAGAACTACTCAGAGACACATATTCATCAAAATGCTGACTCTGAATTTGCCTCTTTCCCCTACACACAAGTGGAGCTGATCGATAATGCACAGAATTGTAGCCTACACTTTTAAATATTTATATATCAAGATATTCATGCCGACCTTAAATGATCGAAGATGTGTGGCTATTTTGATTTTGTTTGTTTTTTTCTAAATTTATGAATGATAATATGGAAAACACTTGGAAGAATTGTTGGTTGTGGTTTTATTTTTAATCCAGAATAAACATGATCGCTTTATTTCATGTGAGTATCTTTGACACCTTTTAAAAGGGAAGATTTAGGGAGGAGGGGAAGGCTAATTGGTTTGCTTTAACATGGAGCCACTGCTGACTACTCTTGGGATTCAACAATTCAGCATGTTAAAATCCACCCAACTCTTCTATCCTCTAGCTTCTAAAACTGTGGGTCACAAGCCCATGGGGGGGTCACATAACTGAACACGGGGTGGTCATGAAAAATTTGGCAACAGCAAAAGATTATGTATACCCATTTTATAGACCTATATACCTGGAGTCACATAAAAATTTCTTGGGCAAAAAGGGGTCACCAGTAGAAAAGGCTTAAGAAGTCCTTCTCTTGAACCAGGAGAACATTGTACACAGTATTAACAGCATTGTTCGATGATCAACTGGGACAGAATTGGCTCTTCTCGGCAATACAATGATCCAAGACAATGCCAAAGGACTCATAATAGAAAATGCTCTCCACATCCAGAAAAAAGAACTGTGGTACATGAATGCAGATTGAACCATATGGTTTCTACTTTTTTTTTGGGGGGGGGGGGAGGAAGGCGTGCTGGGAGGGGGAGGGGGAGGATTGTTGTTTTTTGAGGGATTTTCCTTTTGTTCTGATTCTTTCATAACATGACTAATGGTTTAATGTGGTTGTACATATATAACCTATATCAGATTGGTTGCTGTCTTGGGGTGGGGGGAGAACTAGGAATCTTATAAAAACAAATGTTGAAAACTATCTTGGGGCAGCTAGGTGGTGCACTGGCCCTGGATTCAAGAGGACCTAAGTTCAAATCCAGCCTCGGAGACTTGACATTTACTAGCTATGTGACCCCTGGGCAAGTCACTTAACCCTCATTGCCCCGTTTAAAAAAAAAAAAAACCTATCTCTGCATGTAACCGAAAAAAAATAAAATACTTTTATGATTTAAAAAAAAAGAAGTCCTGCTCTAGCCTACACCCCTAGTTATCCTGTCCACAAGGAAAGTATGAGACGCTGTGTTTAATGTTTCACTAAAACCTAGGTAAATCATGTCTATAGCAGTTCCTTGATCTATCAGTAGGTAAACCAGTTAGAAAAGCAAATGAGATTACTCTGGCATGACCAGGTCTTAATGAAGCCATCTGGACTCTTTTTTTTAAAGCACAGACTCTTTTTCTAAATGTTTACTAACCATTCCTTATGCCAGCAAGTCTCAAGCTTTTTGGTCTCCCTTTAGACTCCTAAAAAAAAACCTATTGAGTATGCCAACGAGCTTTTTACACAGATTATATCAATATTTACCACATTAGAAATTTTTTTAAAGTAATAAATATTTTTATTTATAGTTTTGGGTTCCAATTTTTTTCCCTCCTTCCCTCCCCCAACCCCAGGCAGTAAGCAGATAGAAGTTTTACATGTACGATTATGTAAAACATTACCATATTAGTCATTTTGTACAAGAAAACTCAAATAAAAGAAAAAATGAAAGAAAGTTAAAAATAGCATACTTCAGTCTATGCTCAATCATTATTAGTTCTTTCTTTGGAGGTGGATAGTATGTTTCATCAATAGTCTTCTGGGATTGTCTTGGATCATTGTATTGTTGAGAACAGTTAAGTCTTTCACAGTTTTTCATCAAACAATATTGCTATCTCCATGCACAATGTTCTTTTGGTTCTGCTCTCTTCACTGGACATCAGTTCATACAAGTCTTTCCAGGCTTTTATGAAATCATCCTGCTTATCATTTCTTATAGCACAATAATACTGCATCAGCATCATATACCACAGCTTGTTTAGCCATTCCCAAATTGATGGGCATTCCTTTGATTTCCAATTCTTAGCCACCACAAAAAGAACTGCTATACATATTTTTTGTACAAATAGGTCTTTTTCTCTTTTTGGAGATGTCTATGGAATATAAACCTAGCAGTGGTACTGCTAGATCAAAGGGTATGCACAATTCTATAGCCCTTTGGGCATAGTATATTAGAAATTAAAACAGAAAATTTTTAAATATATATTAAGTCATTTTAAAAGAACAAGAATGAACCCATTATATATTACCATGAATATTTTTATGAAAAATAACTTTTTTCCAAAAAATAGAACGGCATTTTTTTGTGTATTTTTCCCATATTTCTTTATCATCTAGCTTAAAAGAAGACAGCTAGATTCTCATATCTGCTCTGCATTCAGTCTGTTTTGATTGAAGTATAAGAAGAAAATTTTTTGTTGTTCAGTCGCTTTAGTCATGTCTGACTCTTTGTGACCCCATCTGGGGGTTTTTTTGGCAAAGAAAATGGAATGGTTTTCCATGTCCATGTCATTTTACAGATGAGGAAACTGAGGCAAATACAATTAAATGATTTACCCAGGGACACACAGCTAGTGTCTGTAGCAGGATCTGAACTCAGGTCTTCTTGACTCCAGGCCTGGAATTCTATCCACTGTACTACCTAACTGCCAAAGAAAATCTGATCTCATACAAATAAGAAGCTGGAAAAGGGAGAAGCATTTTAATAGGCAAATAACTTTCTTGGTCTTATGAAAATAGCCATAAATTCCTGGACTCCCAGAAAGTGTCTCAGGAATCCATGGGCCATACTTGTAGTAATGCGGCTTTAAGCAATAGATTCTGGAATTTTGTCCCAAATTAAAAGCAACTCATTCATTAGACCAGTGCAGAAATTAAGATGCTGAGAGGTGTTTCATCAAGGAAACAGTCTGTGTTCCTTGAAGAAACAAAGGGGAGAATGTGGTAAAATAATGGAATTTGACAGACACCCAGGGGTCAGACTTGATTGACATAGTAGTGTTTGAATTGGGTGTGAATGAGAAACCACTAAGTACCCACTTAAGGTGATTAGATCTTGAGCCACACCTGACCCACCATGTCAGACATTAGTCTAAATTTAGCCAACCCTGAGAAGGAGTGTCCTCAGAGGCTGTGGACTAAGTCATCAACAGAGAACCAGTCTCAGCCACAATTACTTGAAGGACCTCCCCTTTGGCGGAGGGGGAAAAGGTAGAAAAGAGGACCCCAACAGGAAGTAAGAGACACACTCTCACACACTTTCTCTCCCTCTGGCTTCGGAGCTGACTAGAGACTGGCTGCTGACTCCCATAGAAACTATGAACCTCTGATGATGAGTTAAATCCAGCCCTTTGAATTAGCTGAGCTGGATGCGAGTTTGGGGATTGTATAGGGTTTTGTTAGAGCCGGGGAGATTATCCATTTTCCTCTTTCCCTATTCCCTTGTCTTTGACTTTATTAATTTCACCTTTGCTGTATATTTTATTCCCATTAATAAAACCTGATTCGATTGTGGAAAAGAGGCTGTTAAGCTCCTTTCTTATTGGCCTGGGAGAAATAACTAACAAGGCAGTTCAGAAGGGAGGAAGTTTTGGACCTAGAGGTCCCTCATTATTTTCTGAACTCCAATATTATGGCGAGCCACCCAATTAACTTTCCACATAGTAAATCTGGCCCCTACAGAGGTAAAGTGATGTAGGTGCAGTGTCCCAAAAGCTCAGAGCTGGAAAGGACTTCAGAGCTCCTCTAAGCCAACTGGTGCCTGAAGAAGAATCCACTGGGTACCACATTCCCAACAAGAAGCCATCCAGCCCTTCCTGA
The DNA here is from genome assembly GCF_019393635.1 of Dromiciops gliroides. NCBI lineage: Eukaryota > Metazoa > Chordata > Mammalia > Microbiotheria > Microbiotheriidae > Dromiciops > Dromiciops gliroides. The sequence continues at coordinate 166,173,944 of NC_057866.1, read as the reverse complement.
AGATCCCTAGTGATGAGCAAGCGACAACACCTCGAGGCAGTCCATCCCACTGCTGTACAGGGAGCTGCACCTCTGGGTTTTTCTCTTCATGGAGCCAAAAGCCTGTCTCTCCACAGCTTCTACCAATCTTTCCAGTTCTGCCCTCTGGGGTCAAGCAGAATGAATAGAATTCCTCTTCCACCTGACAGTCCTTCTAATACGGAACTGAACACTATACAGCAGAAGCATTTGGACAAGAATAGTGTACAAGTGGCACTGTCACCTTCCTCAGCCTGAATACCATGCCTGTCTTCATGTAACAGAAGGAATGCTGGAATTGAAACCCAAGTTGTGTCCAATGTTCTTTCCACTACATCATACAACTTTGTGGAAGGAAGGGAGGAAGGAGAGAGGGAGGGAAGAAAAGAGGGAGGGAGAATGTATTAGGTACCTACCATATATGACAGGTACTGGGCCAAGCACTTAACAAATATTATCTCATTTGATCTTCACAATCACACTGAGAGATAAATACTATCATTATTCCCATTTTTCAGTTGAGAAAAAAAGAGAAAGTGACTTACCCAGGGTCACACAGCCAGCAAGTCCCAGGTTCCATGCTCTATCCACTGTGCCACTTAATTGCCAGTGATTGTACTGACTCTAGAGCAATAGAGCTGGCCCTGGCCTCACACACTACTAGTGATGGTCTTTAGAACTGCACCCCATGCCTCACTTCCAAGGGAAGGAGCTACTGAGTACAATGGACACACATGCACACACGCAGACACACACTGTCAATGTATATGCAGGGAATGCACGTTAATTTTAATATTAGCCTAAGCAAACATAATTAGGAAGTTAAATCTACTGGTGAAAATAATAAATCACATAAAAATCTTATCCCTGGAGATTTACTCTGTCTTAGACTATTTGAGCCTCTACTTCTGTCCATTAGTGCAGATAATCAAGAATTGATTGTTTAATCCTGATAAACCAACCACAGAGATGTGAATTCATCCTCATCTGATTATACTTCCCTTTGAGTATCTAAAATTGCTTTGAAAATATCTATCCTAGTATGTCAAACTCCCTCTGGCTGACACACAAGGAAGGGAAGGAGGAAGGAGGGAGGGAGGGATGGACAATCATTTATCAAGTACCTACTATTTAAGGCACTGTGTTGAGCATTTTATAATTACTGATCCTCACAACAACCCTGGGAGGTAGGGGCTATTATTATACCCATTTTGCAGTTAAGGAAACTGAGGCAAATAGGTTAAGCAAGAGTCACATATCTACTAACTTCTAAGGGCAAATTTGAATTCAAAGCTTCCCAACTTCAGGTCCAACACTCCATCCAGTGGGCCAAAGAGCTGCCTCAAGAGGGCACAGAAAGACTACACACACAGAAACACCTCCTCAGAGAAGGCAAAACCAAAGCAAGCTCCTCAGCCTAATTTCCAAAGAGTCTTCCTCTAGTAGACAGGGCCCTTGATTTCAATGTCAGAACAACAAGGCCAGCTGAGGCACGTGGGTGATAAGAGAAGCCTATATGCCAAGGCCTATAAAACAAGACTGTATTAAGACTGGACTTTCTTCCTTTCCTTGGAGAGGGTGAGTATGGGCACAGGACACTGTATATGCTCAGACCTGGTCCAAATGTTAGTTGGTTTTCCTTAGCTGCTTTCTTTGTTACAAAGAAAGGCTCACTGCCTGGGGATCATGGGGAAAGGAAAAAGAGAGGGAAGGGTATTAGGGGTGGCAAAATATTTAGTAAAATTTTTAAAAAATCAACAAGGTGCTAATTTTTAAATATTTTTACTTTGAAGACTGAGGCATTAAGGTACTGACTGGTATAAAGGCTATCAAATGTTAGTTTTAGTCAACTAGCATTAGCTGGCCTAGAGTTCTTTTATATGGTTTGAAATGCTTTCTCCTCCATGTCTTAGATGGGGAAAAGGGAAAGGTACCAGACTATCTGGCAAAACACAGGTTAGAGTGTAAGTCAGAAATTTAAGGCTGAAAGGGACTTTAGAAGTCACATAATCTAACATTTGCATTTTAGAGATGAGAAAACTGAGGGGGGGGGCAGGAAGTGACCTGCCCAAGGTCACACAGGAAATAAAAGCCATAGAGTCAATATTCAAAACTCAAGTCTTCTGACTTCCAAATGTAACATTCTTTCTGCTAAAGAATAACATTGCTCTACCGTAAAACGATCAACTGTGAATGACTTAGCTCTTCTCAGCAATACAATGATCCAAGACAATTCTGAAGGACTCATGATGAAAAACGCTATTCACCTCCAGAGAACGAACTGGTGAAGTCTAAATGCAGATTGAAGCATACTTTTTAAACTTTTTCTTCTTTTTGGTCTGTTCTCTTTTGCAACATGGCTAATATGGAAATATGTTCTGTGCAACGACACACCTATGATCTTTATCAAAGTGCTTGCCTTTTCAAAGAGGGGGGAGGGACAGGGAGAATTTGGAACTCAAATTACAAAAAAAAAAAGAATGTTAAAAATTGTTTTTATGTGTAATTGACCAAAAAAACCCATTCTTTAAAAAAAAGTATAACACTGCTCAGTCATTACAAACGCTGCCATGACTAAAAATAGCCATAGCTTTGTGTCTGTGAATGTCCTTTCTAGAGGGTGAGATTTGATCTCCAAGTATAATTTTCATATTTATTCTCTAGATTTCTCTGGGTTGAGAGCAACACCTGGTAATGTTGCAGGGGAGAAAGGAGTGGGAGGGGGGCAAAAAAGTGGGTGGGACAAAGAGAGAAAGAATTGAAACAATCTAGAATGGCAAACTGGATTTATATCAAGCATCACTCAACCCTTCTCCAAAATAACACCACCATTCATCACTCCTGATGATGAATGACTCTTCCCTGGTATAAGAATATAGTTCAATATGAAGAAAAGGAAAGCACTGTGGTATAATGGAAAAGGTCATTAGACCCCCTAATCCCACCCAGTTCCAGATCTGCTAGTAACTCCCTGTGAGACTGACGCTGAACAAGCTACTTAATTTTTCTGCACATCAGTTTCCTCATCAATAAAATTGGGGAGTTGGCTCAGCTGACACCTACAACACTCTCTGGTTCTAAAATTCCATAATTCTATGAAAGTTGTCACCACTCATGAAAATCCAGGAGCCAGATAGACAACATACAACAAGCATTTATTCACTAGGCTAAGCACCAGAGATACTAAGAAAGGACAAAACCATAGTGCCTTTCCTTAAGAAGCCTATTTTCTAATTAAGAAGACAACACTCAAATAACTGTGCATGTAAGATATATGCAGTGCAAGTGGAAAGGAAGCTTATTCAGCAGAATGTTAGCTTCTTGAAGGCAGGGATGTTTTATCATGTTGTCTTCCTAGCCTTCTCAACCCTACACAGGGTTGAGTCTTCCATCCGGCTCCAGGCACAGTCTGTGACCATTGCAGCTCCACAGGACCTGTTTTGTCAGTGTCTGAATACCCTCCATCAAACCCCACCCTATTCTCACCCTCTTTTCACAAAGATATAGCTGCCAAATGCCCCTGGGACAACTCTACGCAAGGACAAAGCCCTGTGGACAATGACAACCAACCTGAACTTGTTCCTCAGTGATTAATATACTTCTGTTCCATCAAACCTCTCTCATCCCAGTGATTCTGAACCCAGGATTGCCACTGTTCAAACTCTCCTCTCCATCTTCTAGTGCCCAATCCCTGATTCCCATCCTCCTGAGGCCAACCCTACCCCAACCTCCCACACTAAAGCTATCCAATACTTCCAATGCCCGTGAACTCACTAAGAGCAAAGACCACATTTTGTCTTTTCTTTGTATTCTCAGAGTATGGCACAGTGCCTGGCACATAATGGATGCTTAATAAATGCTAGTGGGGCAACTAGGTTGTACAGTGGATAAAGCACAGGCCTTGGAGTCAGAAAGTTTCATCTTCCTGAGTTCAAATCTGAGCTCAGACTAGCTGTGTGACCTTGAGCGCATCATTTAACCCTGTTTGCCTCCATTTCCTCATCTGTAAAATGAGCCAGAGAAGGAAAGGGCAAACCATGCCAGTATCTCTGCCAAGAACACCCCAAATGGGGTCATAGAGACTCAGACAGTTCTGAAAGAAAAAAAGAACGACTGAACAACAACAAAAATAAATGCTAGCTGGATAGCCACAGAACCTAGCGTTATGCTTTGCCCATGGTGCACAAGCCCTTGCTGGATTAATCAAACAACAAGCAGTCATGGTGACAGAGGCAAGGTCTTGACCTTCGGCCCATTCCCACTTTTCAGATTAAAATGTTAAAACTGCAATCCAGTATCTTCTCATCTGTTGCCCTTCTCCTAATTTGACGTTAACTTTGCTTTGGCTTTAATCAGTCTATGACCTGCCTGAACACGACCAACTGATTGTGAACTGGCTATGTCTAACCAGTTCTTTCTCTCCACTACGATAAATGTCATTCTTATGATGTCAGAGAACTTGGAGACCCCCTAATCTAAACTCTCCTTCTAGTGATGAGGAAGCTGGAGGCCTCCAGAGGTGAAATGCAAGGTCACACAGTAAGCAGTCAAGCCATGAATCGAATCCACACTCTCCAGTTCTAAATACAGTGCTTTGCTCACTTTGGCCGTCCCTCTTCTTGGAAAAGGTAGAGAAGCAGATAGTAGTCTTAGTACTTAGAAAAGTCTAATGAGTAGCCAGGTGGTCCAGTGAATAGATCACCAGGCCTGGAGTCAGAAAGACTCATCTTCCTGAGTTCAATTCCAGCCTCAGACACTAGCTCTGTGCAAGTCACTTAACCCTGTTTGCCTCAGTTCTTCATCTGTACAATGCACTGGAGAAGGAAATGGCAAACCACTGCCAAGAAAACCCCAAATGGGGTCATAGAGTCAAGACAACTGAAATGACTGAGCAACAAAAAAAGCCCAGCAGGATAAAATCCCAGAGGATCATAGGTTTAGAAGTACATATACAAAAAAGATCCCAAAATTATTAGTGTGTACTGCATGGTGCATATAGGACATTTATAAGACACAGTGGTCCCCTCAGAGATTTTCAGTCTCCCTATGGAGTTTGCAGTCTAGCATAAAGTTCAAGTTAGTCATTTTTCAGCCATATTCAGTTCTCAAGACCTCATTTGGAGATTTCTTGGCAAAGATACAGAAGAGGTTTGCCATTTCCTTCTCCAGCTCATTTTACAGATGAGTAAACTGAGGTAAACAGGGTTAAGTGACTAGCCCAGGTTCACACAGCTAGTAAGTGTCTATGGCCAGATTTGAACTCAGGAAGGTGAGTCTTCCTGACTCCAGACCTGGCACTTAGTCCTAAATAATACTCTTCTGATTAAACAAACTAACTGATCTCAGAAGACAACTAAAACCTTCAGAGAAGAGGGGTGGAGAAATAGTTTTACTCCTCAAAAAGAAAAAAGTGAAATTTACATCATGATAATACTTTACCTTAAAGTTCTCCCTTTCATTAGAAATAAATTAAACATGAAAAAGATTATTCTGTGGCTATTACATGACAAAAAAGACACTTTTCTAAAACACTTTCTGGGAGGCTGGACAAATGACCCAAACAAGAAGAAAATATCTCGAACTGATAAGTAGAGGATAAATCCAAGAAAGATTTTTGATGAAAGAAGTGATGTAGTCAATTTGCTGTTTGACACAGCTATTTGACAAGATCACTCTGCTAAAAGATATGGGGAATCCTATGGATAGAGTTTACCTATATCTGAGAAAAGCTTTTGATAAAGTAGCTCTCACTACTCTCTCTGTGGAGAAGATGGAGAGCTATGGATTAGAGAGTAATTCAATCAGATGGCCTCAGAACTCGTTGGAGAGCTGGACTGAGATTAGCTGTTAATGTTTCAATGTGATCATGGCAGGAGTCTCCAGCTGCCTTTGCTCCTCCTGAGAGAAGCTAGAGAAAATGACAAAATCACGGTGACTGGAATTTCAAAATGATTAAATAATCTCAACTGGGACCTCACTTAGGCAAATCAATCCACTATCCCACTCACCACAGTGGGTTTTTTTTCTTTCTTTTTTTTTTTTAGTGAGGCAATTGGGGTTAAGTGACTTGCCCAGGGTCACACAGCTAGTTAAGTGTTAAGTGTCTGAGGCCAGATTTGAACTCAGGTACTCCTAACTCCAGGGCCGGTGCTCTATCCACTGCGCCACCTAGCTGCCCCCACAGTGGCTTTTCTAAAGCGTTTTATTCCTCCTCAAATATCCCATAATTCTCACTTACCCCACCCTCTCAGCTGGGAACTATGCCTCATATTGCACTGAAAACATTGAGTCCATTCACCAAGAGCAACCTCCTTTCCCCTCCTCATCTCACATCACTCAAATGCCTTCTACTACTATCTCCTCCTTTGTACATGAAGCCCTCTTCCTTGCCAGTGCTAACTTCTGTACACTGCACAAGTGATCCCACACCATCTTGTCTTCTCCAGAAGACTTCCCCCTCTATCATCCCTACACTCACTAATGTTTAATCTTTCCTTGTCTACTGGCTGTTTTCCTACCACCTACAAATACGCACATCTTCTCCATCTTCAATAAACCCTTGCTTTATCCCATCCATTCCCAATAGTTATCATCCTCTATCTTTCCTCCTTTTTGTAAGCTGAACTCCTTGAGAAGGACATGTACAATATATATCTCTATTTCCATTCCTCTTGATCTTTTCTTAACTCAGCAAGTCTGACTTCCAACCTCATCATTCAACTGAAATTGCTCTCTTCAAAGTGACCAATCATCTCTCAGTTGCCAAATCTATGGGTGTTAAGCTTCATTCTTCTTGCCCCCTCTGCAGTCTTTGACACTGTCCATCATCCTCTTCCCCTATGAGCAGTCAATTGTCAAGTTCTTTCATTTCTATTTTCTCAACATCTCTCATTATACACGTCCTTTATTTCCTATAATGCCTCATCCCTTCATATTCTGACTATCAGCCTGCTAGTTCGACTCCCTGCCTCAAGTTCTTCCAAATGTTGTCCATCCTTCACTTGACCATCAAGCTGACCTTCCTTAAGCTCAGGTGTGAACATGACCCCCCCCTCCCCATTCAATGACCTCTAGTGGCTCTTTTTCACTTCCAAGATCAAATATAAAATCCTCTAGCTTGCAAAGTCCTGCATATTCCCTCCTATCTTTCTAGTCTTCTTATTTTCATGTACTCTATGATCCAATAACTCTAGCCCCCTTGCTGTTCCTCAAAAAACCAATCCATCCCCTGACTCCAAGAATTTTCACTAGTTGTTTCCCTTCCTCATCTCTGTCTTCTGGCCTCCCTGGCTTCTTTCAAGTTCCAGCTACAATGTCACTTTCTACAAGAAGCCTTTCCCAATGCTGGGGCCTTTGTCTGCTGGTCATCTCCAATGACCACTATAGTCTCACTAGACTGTAAAGTCCTTTAGAGCAAAGTTTAAACTGTAAGGGTCTCAAAAAATGTGGCATAAGTAAAAAATTGTGTATACCTATTTTATATACTTATATACCCGAGGTTGCATAAAAATTTCTTGGGTGAAATGGGGTCACAAGTGGAAAAAGTTTAAGAAGGTCTGCTTTAGAGCAGGGTCTCTCTTTTGCATTTCTTAGTATTACTAGTACTTAGAACAGACACCTAATAGATGTTTGATAAATGCTTACTGACTTACTAGCCCAGGAATCTGTACTTAGAAATGATGAGCAAGGCTGACTTCAGAAAAATCTGGAAAGACTTAAGTGGACTGATACTGAGTGAAGTGGGCAGAACATTGTACACAAGTAACAGCAACATTGTATGATGATCAACTGTAAAAGACTCGGCTCTTCTCAGCAATGCAGTGATCCAAGAAAATTCTAAAGAACTCATGATGGAAAATGCTCTCCACATCCAGAAAAAAGAACTGTGGAATCTGAATGCAGATTGAACTATACTGCTTCTACTTTCTTTTGTTGTTGTTTTTCTTTTTTGAGGTTTTCCCCTTTTGTTCTGATTCTTCTTTCACAACATGACTACTGCAGAAATAGGTTTAATGTGATTGTACATATATAACCTATATCATATTGCTTTCTGTCTTGGGGAGGGGGGAGGGAAGAGAGAAAAATTTGGAACTAAAAATCTTATAAAAACAAAGGCTGAAGACTATCTTTACATGCAACTAGAAAATAATAAAATACTTTTCAGATTTAAAAATTTGTTTTAATTTTTAAAAAAGGAATCTGTGTTTAGTCTGGGGCTGAACATGTTTCTCAGTGACATAGATAAAGATTCAGATAGTATGCGCATCAAATCTTCAGGGGGGCAGCTAGGTGGTGCAGCAGATAAAGCACTGGCCCTGGATTCAGGAGGACCTGAGTTCAAATCTGACCTCAAACACTTGACACTTACTAGCTGTGTGACCCTGGGCAAGTCACTTAACCCTCATTGCCCTGCCACCCCCCCAAAAAAAATCTTCAGAGGATAAAAAGCTGGGCAGGAGAGCTAATATAGCAGATGACAGATTCAGAATTGAAAAGGATCCCAACAGGCAAGGGCACTGAGTTGAATCTAGTAAGTTGAAATTTAATAATAATAATAATAATAGCAGCTAGAATTTGTACAATGCTTTATGGTTTTCAAAGTGCTTTATATAGACCATCTCCTTTGATCCTAGCCACAACCCTGGGTGATGCTATTTATCTTTGTTTTACAAATAAGGAATCTGAGTCAGAGGGAGGTTAAGTGGCTTATCCAGAGTCACACAACTTGTAAATGAATGAGGTCAGATATTCTACTACTAATAATAAATAGCTAACATTTATATAACAACTCCTATGTTCCAGGAACCATGCTAAGTGCTTTACAATTATTATTTCATTTGATCCTCACAACAACCCTGGGGAGTATATAGTGTTATTATTGACATTTAACAGATGGGGAAACTGAGGCAAACAGGTTTTCCTGAGGAACACAGAACTGTATTCAGTTCTAGATGCCTCTGTTTAAGGATTATATTGACAAGCTAGAAATTGCCAGTCAATAAGCATTTATTAAGTGCCAGGCACTGAGCTAAGCACTGGGGTACAAAGAAAGACAAAAGGCAAACCCTGCTTTAAGGAGATAACAATCTAATGGGGGAGACAACCAAACAAACTCATGTGCATAAGCAAACTATATACAAGATAAATAGAAAATAATCAAAAATATGAAGTCATGAGAATCAAGGATTGGGAAAGGCTTCCTGTAGAAGGTGGAATTTTAAGTTGATTTGGGGGGGGGCAGGGCAATGAGGGTTAAGTGACTTGTCCAGGGTCACACAGCTAGTAAGTATTAAGTGCCTGAGGCTGGATTTGAACTCAGGTCCTCCTGAATTCAGGACCAGTGCTTTATCCACTGCACCACCCAGCTACCTCCTAGAAGGCGGAATTTTGGCTGGGACTTGAAGAAAGTGGGGGAAGTCAGGAAGTGGTGATGAGGAAGGATAGCATTCCATGCATGAGGAGCAGCTAGAGAAAATGCCCAGAGCTGATAGATGGGATGTCTTCAACAAGGAGGCCATAGGAGAGAAACTAGGATGGTATAGGGCCTTTAGTCGATGTCATTTGAGGATCAACTGCAGCAAGTGGGAATATTTAGCCAGGAGAAGACAAGACTCAGGGTGGATATATCTGCCATTGAGTATATGAAGACTGTTCATGTTGGAGGAATGTTTAGCACTGTCTGGCACATAGCAGGTGCTTAATAAATGTTAACTGAGTGATTGAATAATTGATTGAGTGATTAATTGGAAGAGAAAGGACTTAACTTGTTATTTTGTCCCAGAGTGCAGAACCAGGAAGAAGATGCAAAAAGGAAAACTGAGGCTCAGTGTCAAGAAAAACATCTTCACAATTATAGCCATGCAAAAGTGAAATAAGCTGCCCAGAGAGATGATGGGATCTCCCTCCTTGGAGGTCCAAAAAGAGAGCAAAGACCTCTTAGGCATATTAAAATGGAGTTTCTGTCACAGCCAGATATAACTAGATAGTCATTAGTGTGCCCTCCAACTCTCAAATTCTGTGAATCTGTGATTCTATTCCATAAAGTGATGGATATGTGTAGCTTTTTTTTTTTTAACTGGTAAAAACCTAACCAGGAGGCAGATTTCAACAAAATTAAAATCATCAAGAAACCACAATATAGCCAAATCATTAATCATAAGAGAAATGCAAATCAAAACAATCCTGAAGTTCCACCTCACATCCATCAGATTGACAGAGATGACAGAAAAGGAAAATGACAATTGTTGGATGTAGAAGGAAAGGCTGGCTCACTAATGTACTGTGGGCGGAGCTGCGAAACTGATACAACCATTTTGGACAGCAATTTGGCACTACAGCCAAAAAGTCAATAATCCCTTTCTATAAAGAATTATGATTCTATAAAATCTACTGTTATTACAAATATTCCCCTAGAGATCAAAGGAAAAAGAAAAGGAACCATATGCACAAAAATATCTAAACCAGCAATTTTTTATTGTAGAAAAGCAATATTAGACAAGTGTTGTCAACAAACTTGAGGATGGCTGGAAAAATTATAGCATAAGCATATAATAGAATATTATTGTGCCACAGGAAATTATGAAAGGGATGGAAAATATATATGGATGGATACAGAGTGAAATGAACAAGACCACAGCAGTGTAAATGAAAAGAACTTGGAAAGATCTAAGATCTCTGATCAGTGCAGGGACCAGCCATGATTCCAGAAGCCTCCCTACCCTATTGGTAGAGTGCTTCAAAATGTGTCATACACTTTCAGACATAACCAATACAACACACATTTATTTTGCTTAACTCTACATATCTGTTACAAGGGAGAGCTTTCATTAGGAGATAAAGGGGAGTGACAGTGATGCCCTCCCCCCAAAAAAAGGAAGGACATCAATGAAAGATTTTTTTTAATTCACAGAAGAGAGAGGAAGGAAGCTCACAAGGGAAACAGACACTCAGGGAAATGTTGGTATATCATGTTAAATTTAATAATGTGCAAACATGTAACAATAAACCAAGATATATGTGATAGGGTCACAGTTTTATAGACAATTCTCTTTCTTCTAGCCATTTTTTGATATGGAGATACTAATTTTCATCCGTAATGATGATTTCCAATGCATAATAAAAATTAAAAGAATTTGTTGTATGACTATAATAGAATGTTATTACATTCTAAGAAACAACAAGTATAAGGAATCCCAAGAAACAAAGAAACACCTGTATGAACTGATACACATGATGAAAAATCTATATGATTTCAATAATGTAAATATGAAGCAATAAAATCCTGTGAAATTGTAATGATTATTGTTGGTCCACCAGAAGAGATGAAGAAATGCACTTCCCTTCTTTTGCTGGATCACTGGTGGACGACAGAAGTGGAATATTGCATATATAGTCAGAAAAGGTCTCCATTTCCATTGGTTTTTCTTGACCACTTTTCTTTGATACTAATGAAAAGCTTGCAAAAGATACATCCAGAAATTACTGGGATGTAAAAACAAATGGCATCAATAAAACTTTTTTTAAAAGAAAGAAATTATACAGCACAGACAATGAGTGGGGTTAAAGAATGAAAACTTGGCAAAGGTTGCTACATAGCTCAGCTCCGATAAGATCTTCTAGCACAAAAGCACATTAATTCTTCTTTGTTAAAAAGGGCAGTGAGGGCATGCCAACAAAGATGAGATTGATCTAATTAACCTAATGAACTAAGGAAAATATTATGCCAAAATCATGTATACTCACAGACTTATTCCTTCCAGAACAAAGTGACATTATATAAAAAGTCTACCCTTCAACCCAAACGTTCATTATCATTAAAAGGAATAAAAAGAGGTAGTAACTACCATCATAAAGGAACATAGTAGAATATTATTGGGTAGTGATGACACAGACATGAGTCTCATAAGAGGAAATTCTCCAAGGAAGTGAAATTTTAAAAACACAATTTTAGGGCTGTGCCTAAAGTCTAATCACTAACCATCACCCAGCTATAATAATCAAATTAGTAGATAATGTTTATAGCTCAAATTCTCTTCTTCCGTCAATATTCTGATAATTTCACTGATGATAGCTGATTCCAATAGGAGCCATTAGCCCATTAAAATGACATTTCTTGAGCTTGCAAAGTAAAAATCATGCTGGTATTTGCCCTTTTATCTCTAAAACTAATTGTTAAGTTAATACCAGTTGGATGTGCTAAGGTCCCTTAGAGAGGATTTCACTATTTAAATCATTAAATCAACATCAGAACCCTCAACATAGGGTGAAATCTGTACACCGGATTTTCAGTGATAGACACTGGCAATTCATACACTCTTGAAGGTATTACATATCATTACCAAAAAGCAATTGCCCATACCCAGAAAGCCCCTTACGTTACCTGCAAATCGTCGTAATAAAATTTTAAGCCTCCTAAAGCCTCAAAACAAATGAAAAATATAAAAGGTCTCTTTGATAGGATCAACCCAATTCAGGTCCCCTAACTGTGGGTATTTCCTAAAGCTATGTCTTCATCTATCTTCCTTCCTTCTTCCCCCACCCCTCTCCCTCTCAATTTCTCTCCCTCCCTCCCTTTCCCTTTCATCATATAGAATCACAAAATTATAATTGGAAGGGATCTTAGGGGACATATAGTCCAATGCTGTCATTTAACATATGAAAATACAGAAGCCTAGGGAGGTTATTATTTGACTAAGGTATTACAGGAGTTGAGTAATAGAGCAGGGATTCAGATTTAGGTCCTTTAACTCCAAATTCAGCACTTTATCAAGTTCAGTGCTTTGAACCTAGGTCCTTTACCTACAAATCTAGCACTTTCCACTGCACTACCTCATCTTTTGTTCTTTCTATAGCTTCTCTCTTGGTAATCTCAACAGCAATCATGGGGGGTTCGGTTATCATCACTATGCAGATGGCTCCCAATCCAGCCATAATTTCTTCCCTGAGTTCTAGTCCCACATCACCAATTGCCTGATAAACATGTCTACCTGAGATTTTCCTAAAACACAAGTCCCACACCATGCCATTCCCCTACTCAAAAATTTTCAAGTGCTCTCTCTTGCCTGTAGAATAAAATACAGGGGCAGCTAGGTGGCACGGTGGATAGAGCACCAGCCCTGGAGTCAGGAGGACCTGAGTTCAAATCCAACCTCAGACACTTAACACTTACTAGCTGTGTGACCCTAGGCAAGTCACTTAACCCCAATTGCCTCACCAAAAATAAAAATAATAAAATTAAAAAAATTTTTTTAAAAAGAATGAAATACAAACTCCTCCATCCAACATGTAAAGCTGATCACAGTTTGGCTCCATCCCACTGTCCCATTTATTTCTCATTGTTCCCAATCACACGCTGTATGATACCAGCCAAACTGCCCAAGTGGATGCCATTTTTTGCCTCCACCTAGAATGTACTACCTCCCCATCTCTTTCACTAATTATCCCTAGCTTCCTTCAAGGTAAAATTCATATCAACATCTATGGGTTGTTGTTTTTTAAGTACTTCAAGGGCAGCAGCTAAGTGGCACAGTACATAAAGCACCAGCCCTGGATTCAGGAGGACCTGAGTTCAAATCCGGACTCAGACACTTAACACTAGCTGTGTGAAGCTGGGCAAGTCACTTAACTCCCATTGCCCCACCCCCAAAATCAAAAGTACTTCAAAGAACTAATAATTAGAGAAATCAAAATTAAAGCAGTTCTGAAGTTCTCCCTCTTACTCATCAGAATGGAAAAGATGACCAAAAAATGATAAATGTTGCAGGGGCTATGGTAAAACAAGCCTTTTAATGCAGTCTTGGTAGAGCATTGCTCCAGTCTGTATAAAAAGTGATTTGAAACTATGACCCCAAAGTCACTAAAATACTTACTTGTTGATGTAGCTATATCACTTCTACATCTATACCTCTAAAGACATCAGAGAGGGGAAAAGGACTCATAAGTACAAAAATATCTGTAGCAACTCTTTTGTGGTGTCAAAGAACTGAAAACTAAGGGGAAGCCTATCAACTGAGGAATGGCTGGGGAAAAAAACTGGGGAATGGCTGAAAAAATTAGAGTATATGTATGTAATTGAATACTATTGTGCTATAAGAAGTGATGAAAAGGGTGATTTCAGAAGAACCTGGGAAGACTTGTATGAACTGATACAGAATGAAGTGAGCAGAACTAGGAGAACAATTTGTGCAATATCAACACCATAAAGACCAACTATTTTAAAAGACTTAAACATTATGATCAATGCAATGTCTAACCATGGTTCCAGAGAATTTAAGGTGAATCATGCTTCTGGCTGACAGAGATGGACACAAAGGGAATTGGTTTTGTTTCACTATGTATATTTTTCACAAAACCTCTGTGGTTTTTTTCCCACCACCACCCCCATGCCCAATAGAGGGATGGGGGAGGTGGATGAGAGAAAATAAATGCATGTTAATTGAAAACAAGGAAAATATAATAAATGGGGTTGGGGGTTCAATTCATCCTTCTCACAAGTAGTGTTCCCAACCTAATAACATGACTTTGTATTTACTTATCAGGATAAGAATGTATCTCTTCATTAATATGTAAGCTTCTTGAGAATAAAAACTGATTTTCATTTTATCGCTGAATCTCTAGGAAGTTGTGGGTAGTATGTGCTTAACAAATGCTTACTGAAAAATGAAAAAGTAATTCATAGAGGAGTTTTCTCCTCCATCTGAATGTTATTGGTTCTGGACTATAAATGAGTTTCCTTGTAGGTTAAAAATTAAACATAGAGCTAACACTGTATATATACTTTGCCACATGCTGTCATAGCAGAAGGGGAAAGAAAAATACTTGGATTCAATGTAACTAAATATCTAGTAAATGTGTAAAAGAAACTGATTCCTTCCTGAGGCACTACCTATTCCCAGAATAAAATACACAAGATGCTTCCAAGGTTAAGATATGTCATTCTAATGAAATGCTAGAATAAACTCTTTAATATAAGCCAATTTAGGGGCGGCTAGGTGGCACAGTGGAGAGAGCACCAGCCCTGGAGTCAGGAGTACCTGAGTTCAAATCCGGCCTCAGACACTTGACACTTACTAGCTGTGTGACCCTGGGCAAATCACTTAACCCCCCCATTGCCTCACCAAAAAACAAACAAACAAAAACAAAAAAAATAAGCCAATTTTATTTAAGGAGAAAGAAAATTCAATAGTGATTGATAGAAAGAAACTTGAAGAAACAAAAATCAAGATCTCACTAATATAATTTCTAGAACCTGCCAGTGATATCCACTGAACTCAGATAGGAAGCTATGTAGTTTGACACAGTCTAATGTCCTTTTTGTTTTTCTGTGAAGATTTTTTTTCTTATCTTTGTATCCACAGTATTTAGCATGAGGCTTTGCTTATAGTACATTTAATAAATGCTGATTTAAATGTTAAACTGAATTGATCAGGGTCAGCTAGGTGGCGCAATGGATAGAGCACCGGCCCTGGAGTCAGGAGTACCTGAGTTCAAATCCGGCCTCAGACACTTAACACTTACTAGCTGTGTGACCTTGGGCAAGTCACTTAACCCCAATTGCCTCACTAAACAAAACAAAACAAAAAAAACTGAATTGATCAGGGTCAGCTAGGTGGCTCAGTGGATAAAACACCAGCCCTGGATTCAGGAGGACCTGAGTTCAAATCCAGACTCAGACACTTGACACTTACTAGCTGTGTGACCTTGGGTAAGTCACTTAACCCTCATTGCCCCTCCCAAAAAAGGGGAAAAATTGAATAGAGCAATAGCATAGTTTATTACATGAAATTTCATAGTAACAAAACACTTTAAATGCCCTTAAGATCAAAGAAGAATCATCTTAGGTTATACTATAATTGCTGTAGTAAGACTAATCGGTGGACACGCATGTACCCAGGGAGAAGTGGAAAAATGCTGACATAACCTAGTATATAATAATCGTATATTTTAAGTATTTCAACAACTAAAAATAGATAGGCCACAGCATGGCAGAGTCCTGCTTGAAAATTCAAGAAGGGCTCCAGCAAAAGGCTAATTACAGATCACCTGTTCTCAAAGTCCTTGTTTATTTCTGTTGGGAAAAAGGTTTCTTGATTTAACTTGCTGTTCTGTGGCTTTAGTGAGAACCACCCCCCACCCCCAAATCCCCACTTCTTGAGCTGGGAATGCCATAGAACAGGGCTCTACCACTCCCACTGTGGCCTAACTCATTATCAAAAGATGTTTTTATTATTTAGAAGGCCAGTTACCATTCCTGGAGAGGAAGACAAATCTGCCTAGAAGCACAATTCAACTCAACATAAGCGCACAATTGAGATGCAAGGGGAGTGGAGAGGGCCTGCTCCAGAAATGCTGGGTTGGTCGGGGAAAAGACACACTATAAAATATGCCCTTAAAGCTGATGATGCTCAAACAGCCCATCCAGGGCTTGAGGGACCCGCACCATGTTTTGGATAATGTGGAGAGCCTGCTGATCAAGTGCCGAACCACAGTTTAACTGAAGAGAAAGCAGGTGTGCTGGTAGATGCTAAATTCAGAGTTTGTACCACATCCCTGTGGCATCGTGGAAAGAACAGTGGTTTTAAGAATGCAGAATCAGTGCTATGCTATTGCTTGCTATGTGAATGTGAATAAGTCACAATTGCTTTAAGCCTTGGATTGCCATTCCTAACTGGACTGAATAAAAGAACGCTTTCCATCTCTACTACACTGAGTATCCATGTTTTCACTCTTGTTGTTTAGTCATTTTTCAGTCGCGTCTGACTCTTTGTGACACCATTCAGGGAGCAGTTTGCCATTTCTTTCTCCAGCTCATTTTACAGATGAGAAAAGGGAGGCAAATAGAGTAAAGTGACTCACCCAGAGTCACACAGCTGAGGGCAGATTTGAACTGAGGAAGGTGAGTCTTGCCCACTCCAGGGCTGGCACTCTATGCACTATGGCACCACCAAGCTGCTCCTGGGTACTGCTCTACTCCTACAACTTTGAGGGTAGCTGTGGCCAAATTTCTGTAAATGAACCCTCCCCAAATGAGCTATACTAGCAGACAGCACATTCTACATACAGTCAGTCCTTGAAGCATCTGCAGATCAGTCAGGCCTATCAGAGCTTGCTTCTAGCTGTCCCTTTCTCTCTATTAAGAACACATCTAGGGGCGGCTAGGTGGCGCAGTGGATAAAGCACCGGCCCTGGATTCAGGAGTACCTGAGTTCAAATCCAGCCTCAGACACTTGACACTTACCAGCTGTGTGACCCTGGGCAAGTCACTTAACCCCCATTGCCCCGCCAAAAAAAAAAAAAGAGAGAAAAAAAGAACAACACATCTAGGGGGTAGCTAGGTGGCATGGTGGATAAAGCACCGACCCTGGACTCAGAAGGACCTGAGTTCAAATCTGGTTTCAGACACGTACTAGCTGTATGACCCTGGGCAAGTCACTTAACCCTCATTGCCTCGTCGCCCCCCCCAAAAAAGAGCACATCTACCAGACCTTTATTACCTTTCATCTCTCTCATTACAACAGCCTCCTAATTAGGATCCTTGCCTCAAATCTCTCACCACCAAACTGGGCTACCCTAAACACTGCTGCCAAAATGACATTGCATAAGCCCAGCTTTGACCGTGTGATACCTTTACTCAGCTTGAACGGCTTCCCATTGCCTCTAGGATAAAACAGAAACTTCTCTGTCTAAAGCCCTGCATAAGTTGGCCCCAACCTTTCTTTTTAGTCTCAGTGGACATTGTTTTAACTGATGTGCTCTGAAATCCAGCCAAACTGCCTTCTCTTCGTTCCTCACACACAACACTGACTCTCGATGGCCATCCCACCTGCCTGGAATGCACTCTCTCCTTGTGTCTCCCTCACAGGGTCACTGCCGCTCTGGGCTTCAGTTTCTTCATATTCAAAATGAGGAGGTTTGGTCTTGATCAGGGGTGTCAAAATCAAATGGAAACAAGGGGTCATTAAATTGGACATAAGGATCTCTGCAGGCTGCACACTGACTTAGAAACCAGTGTTCTACTGTATTTTTATTTAAATTGTTAACTATTTCCCAATTACATTTTAATCTGGTTCAGCAGCACTTGGGAGTCTTTCAGACCCAATGAGACCCATGATCCAAAGGTATCTAGGATATCTTTAGCCTAGATGACCCCTGGGGTCCTGTCCAGTTCTAAAGTTAAGGTCCTCTGGACAGATATAGAGAATCAGGTGACAGACTGACCAATCAGAACAGAGTACGCTGCCCTGATAACCCTTGAAAGTAGGAACAAAAGAGAACGTGACCTCTGGAGCTACAAATCATAGCCAGAGGAACTGGGGGACTATACGCGCGCGTGTGTGCGCGCGCACACACACACACACACACACACACACACATATATACACATAGATGCTATTGCTACCCAAATTCCTTCGGTTAGCAAGAATGATAAAGGAAGAAAATTGATAGGCAGGGCAGAAAGAATGTTCCAAGCTAATTCTTACCTCATCAATCCAAATTGTGAAATCTAGAACTAAGCTAAAAAGCGACAAGATCACAGTCTACAGACACTTGACACTTACTAGCTGTGTGACTCTGGGCAAGTCACTTAACCCCAACTGCCTCACCAAAAAAAAAAAAAAAAAGTTTGGGGACAGCTAGGTGGCACAGTGGATAAAGCCCCAGTCCTGGATTCAGGAGGACCTGAGTCAAATCCGGCCTCAGACACTAGACATTTACTAGCTGTGTGGCCCTGGGCAAGTCACTTAACCCTCATTGCCCCACCAGAAAGAAAAACAAAGATCACAGTTGAAAAACTCACATCTCAATAATACTTGAAGATGAACAAAGTAGATTCCTCACAAGAACACTATAAGGCATATGAAACAAGAATTATCTATCTCATATTATAAATGAAGACAGTGAAGCTGAGAGAGGTTAAATGACTTAGCCAGAGTCACAAGCTTGCAGGTATTGGAGAGGAGATTTGAACCCAGAACTTATCAGTATAAGACCAGAACTCTTCTCACACCTCCACAGTGCTTCTCTAGGAAAGAGAGGCAGCAATCAAAACACAGCTGAGGGGAAATGCAACTTCACTGTGACACTTGTCAAAATATCTCTCAACTGTTGAAGTGAATTAAGAAAAAAAAATCTCCAAGCTGGTCTACCTCAAAGATGGGAATCTTAGTGAACTGGTAAAAAGTGAAGTTTCTTAGAAGTTCACCTTATCTTTAATTCTAGCTTTTCTTTTTTGTTTTGTTTTGTTTTGTTTTTTAGAAGTTCACTGTTCTTTCTACAGAATTGTTCTCAAGACAGACAAATAGGGCATGTCAATATTCCTCCTTCCTTTTAGTGGTTTCTTCACTGAATTAGAAACCAGAGCATTTATTTGGTTTTCATTTTAATCACAAAATTCAATCAGTCCCTGCAAAGCATAGAGTCAGCTCAGCAGACGGATAACTGTATTGTTAAAAGATATAGATTTGAACCAGACCTAGGAATTCATCAACAAAAAGAGCTCCAGGTTAGTTGCTTGCTCTACCAATGAAGAACATCGCCTTTTCTTCTATCATGCCCTTACTGGAGATACTGGAGAATTGCCAGGGGCATAAAGAGGTTAACTAACTTGTCTACAATGACAAAGAAAGCATGTGTCAAAGGCAGGACTTGAAATCAGGTCTTCCTGGCTCTAAAGCCAGCAACACAATACTATCCTATCAATGTGTATATGTTTTGTCACCTTTGTTTTTGTTTAGATCATCCCCAGAGATTCACATTTGGAATACCCAGACTTTTTTTTTTTTTTTTGCTGGGTCGGGGAAGTTTCCAGCAATCAGAGTTAAGTGACTTGCCCAGGGTCACACAGCTAGTAAGTGTCTGAGGTTGCATTTGAATTCAAGTCCTCCTGACTCCAGGGCTACTGCTCTATTCATTGTGCCACCTAGCTGCCCTGGAATACCCAGACTTTTAAATGAAAGATGTTGAGCCTTCATGTTAAGCACTCCTAGGGAAAAGGAGGAATTATCTTAAGAGTATTAAAGGGGGACAGCTAGGTGGTGCAGTGGATAAAGCACCGGCCCTGGATTCAGGAGGACCAGAGTTCAAATCCAGCCTCAGACACTTGACACTTATTAGCTGTGTGACCCTGAGCAAGTCACCTAACCCCAATAGCCCCACCAAAAAACGAAAAAAGGAAAAAAAAGGAGGATTAAAGGGGGGCGGCTAGGTGGTGCAGTGAATAAAACACCGGCCCTGGAGTCAGGAGGACCTGAGTTCAAATCCGACCTCAGACGCTTGACACTTACTAGCTGTGTGACCCTGGGGAAGTCACTTAACCCCCACTGCCCTGCAAAAAAAAAAAAGAGTATTAAAAGCCAGAGAATGTCAGAGCACAGAAGGAACCTTAGAAATCTTCTTGTCTGACCCCCTTCTCATTTTCTAGATGAAGGAATCTCAACCCTGAGGCAATCCAGTAATCTTTCAATCAGCCAATAAGCATCTTTCTGGAAGCCAAAGATATAAATATAAAAAAAAAAAGAGAGACGAGGAAGTTTCTCAAGGAACTTATGTTCTATTCCACTATAACATACTGTCTCCCAAGTGATTCTCTCCATTAGCCTGTAAGATCAGAACTATCCACATTTTAACTTCAATCACAACATTCGACTGTTAAGACCATCCACTCAAAATGCATGCTTTTATAGATATATACCCTGGGCACTTAAAACACGCGCGCACACACACACACACACACACACACACACACACACACACACACACAACCCCTCTCTCAATCAAGGGTTTTAAGTTGAAGGCTGGAAGAGAAAGGTTTTCTATCCAGCTCTGAGGATGATAAATGAATGATTCTAAATCTACTCAGATGGAAGGTTTCTGATTGCATTAGAAAGAGGGCATGCAGACTAATTAAAAATGTTCATACATTCATCACGGCTGATTGTGCAATTCACTGCTGCAAAGCACAACTGCAGCACTTTCTCTGAAAATGACAGAGAAAACAGATGAATTTCTGCCGACAACCGCCAGCTGCCATCTGTCTTGATTTCAAGGAGAAGAGGTTTTACCAAATAATCAAAGTCACAAGTGAGGTGACATTCCATTAAGTTGACAAACTTTTATGAATCTAATCTAATAAACATTTATTAAGCACCCACTATGTGCCAGATCCTGTGTTAAGCACCAGGGATTCAATTAATAAAAGAAAGACATTACCTTCCCTCAAGGAGTTTACAATCTAAAGAGGGAGACCACACACAAAAGAAGGCAGGAGAAAAGGGGTAAAGAATAGGATACTAGGGGAGACTTGGCTTGGGGGCATCTTGTTCCAGGGTTGGAACTAGGCAGAACAGTAGTTGCAAAGTGAAGTTTAAGTGCTTTACTAAGTACCTACTATGTGCAAGGCACTGAACTAATAGCTAGGATACAAAGAAAAGTAGTTCTTGCCTTCAAGAAACTTAAAGTCTACTGAGGGGGAGAATATTTTTTAAAAGGAAGTGCACTATGGGGCAGCTAGATGGCGCAGTGGATAGAGCACCGGCCCTGGATTCAGGAGGATCTGAGTTCAAATCCGGCCTCAGACACTTAACATTTACTAGCTGTGTGACCCTGGGCAAGTCACTTAACCCCAATTGCCTCACTAAAAAAAAAAAAAAAAAAGGAAGTGCACTAAAGGCACATCTTGAAGGGATAACCACTTTAAAGGGACAAGAAGAGGGCAATAAACTA
The DNA here is from genome assembly GCF_019393635.1 of Dromiciops gliroides. Taxonomy (NCBI): domain Eukaryota; kingdom Metazoa; phylum Chordata; class Mammalia; order Microbiotheria; family Microbiotheriidae; genus Dromiciops; species Dromiciops gliroides. The sequence goes on along the minus strand of NC_057866.1, from coordinate 166,152,206 downwards.
GTAAAAGAGATTGAAAAGAATTATTTGGACAGGTTAAAAGAAAACAGGGCAGCCAGGGGTCCAAGTGGATAGAGCTCCAGGTCAGAGTCAGGAAGACTCAAATCCAGCCTCAGATACTCACTAGCTCTGTGAACCAGGGCAAATCATTCAACCCTGTTTGCCTCAGTTTCCTCATCTGTAAAATGAGTTGGAGAAGGACAATAGCAAACCATTCCAGTATCTTTGCCAAGAAAACCCCAAATGGGGTCATGAAGAGTCACACACAACCCAAAACACTAAACAACAACAAAACAAGGTCAGAGCAGTGCCATGAAACCTAAGGGAGGAGTCGGTCTAGAAAAAAGATTGCAAGAGGTTGTAAAGCAAATGAAAAGTGACAAAAGGGAGGCAGCTTTAAGCAGAAGAGGCCAGATATTACACTGGAGAAGATGGCAAAGCCAAGGAGATCCATCCCTGAGGACACAGGCCTGCCACTATCTCCTACTGTCCTTGATGCATTCATTGTGATATCTAGCACAATCCATGGCCACACGGTGGATGACACAGTCTAAAACTGGACAAGCTGATTGATCAGCCCACCAAAATTGAACAAGTTGCCTCCATGGAGTAGTTTTTTCACATGCAGCTTCTAGCCCTGTTTTAAATTCAGGCCCTTTTGAGGATCTATCCTTATACCCAAGATCCCTAAAAATCACTCCCAGAGAGGCAACAACAGCATAATCATCGTGGAGGAGGAAAGCCAGGACAAACATTTTGTAACAAGGCAATGATGATGGCTACTTACCCCCATCCACTGGTAGCTACCGCCCATCTTCATTACATACAATTGGACAAACATTTATTAAGCACCTACCACATGCAACACAGCATACTAGGTGCTGGGGGTACAAAGACAAAAAGGAAATAACCGGGCAGCTAGGTGGCGCAGTGAATAGAGCACCAGCCCTGGAGTCAGGAGTACCTGAGTTCAAATCCGGCCCCAGACACGTAACACTTACTAGCTGTGTGACCCTGGGCAAGTCACTTAACCCTCATTGCCTCACTTTAAAAAAAAAAAAAAAAGGAAATAACCTCTGCATTCAAGTAGCTCCTATCCCAATGGAAAGGTACAACATCCCTAAAGAGAAGTGAATGAAAAGAATATCCAGTCAGATATTTGTAAGTAGTTCTAAGAAGGGAAGGGAGTTAATGGACAGGGGGCAGGGTGGGACTGAGAAGGACTGGCAAAAACTCCTTGCAGAAGCTGGCTGTACTTTGAACAAAGCTTGGTACAATGGAAATAACACTAACTCTGGAGTCAAAGGACCTGGATTCAAATCATTCCTCTGACACTTTGCTTGCTTATATGACTTTGGGCAAGTTACTTAACCTGAGGTACCTTCCAGCTCTAACTCTATAAGACTACGGTCCTAAGGAACCATGGGCTTCTAAGAGGCGGAAGCAATGAGGAAAATGCATGAGGGATGGACTGTGCAAAGGGCAAAGCAGAATATGGGTGTGGGTAACGCTACTGCCTTTGCCAAAACCGGGTCCCATCTGAGAGGCTAAAAGGCTGATCACTGGGTCACCCAATCCCGGTTGCTTAATAAAAATATACAAATCAACAGATATTACACCAAGGCTTTCCAAATGGCCATAATTAGGACTAAGCAGATGAAGGACCTAAAAATTACCCTTGTCCTCATTTGAAAAGGCTGCTAGCACAGCATTAATTACAACACCTTGGGCTCCCAAGTACATTAGAGCCAGCATAATTAGCTTAATACTAAATTTGCTTTATAACACTTGAAGTGCTCTAAACCCCAAGATGAAGGCAGAATATAAACACGCAGACACTGCATTAGAGTTCCGTGCCCATTACCACATTCTCGGGCTTTGAAGTTATGAGTTTCCCCCTTTGGGAATAAGGAACAGGAACATCCCTTTAAAAGGAGTTCAGTTTCTACAATAATTCACAAGATTCATGCTGTAGAGCAAGATAGGACCAGTACTGTTCAATGCATAGAGCACTGGAGATGAAGTCAGGAAGACCTAGATTGAAATCCCATCTCAGACACTTTATTATCAGTCCACGATCAATCACTTAAGTGACTCCCATCACTTAACCTTTCATTTTCCTCAACTACAAAAAGAAAAACCAAATAATAGCACCTCCCTCACCAGACTTTGGCTTTTTTGTGGGGCAATGGGGGTTAAGTGACTTGCCCAGGGACACACAGCTAGTATGTGTCAAGTGTCTGAGGCTGGATTTGAACTCAGGTCCTCCTGAATCCAGGGCCGGTGCTTTATCCACTGCGCCACCTAGCTGCCCCTCACCAGACTGTTTGGAGGACCCAATGAGATAATATATAGAAAACATTTTGGAAACCTTAAGTGCTATGTAAATGTGAACTATTACTCTTAGTATGGGTAATAGTAGTAATCCAACACTTTTTTTTTAATACCTGAAGAAACAGGCCCAGAAAGCTGAAGTGACTTTCCTATAGTCACACAAGTAGTGATGGAAACAATGGGGTCCAAACTGGGATCTCCAACCCCTAATCCTGTGCCCTTTCCACTGCACCTTCTTTGTGAAGAACACTATATGTTGGGCACCCGAGGAAATAAAACAACTGAGAAAAAAGACGTGGTCCCTGGCCTTATAGAGTACTCTTTAGTATAGGAGTTCTTAACTGGGGGATTTGTGAATGTACAAGGAATTTATGGAGAGATTTCAGGAGGTCCAGGAACCTGAATGGTTTAAAAACAAACAAAAACCCTCCATCTTTACTTTCACTAACCTCTAAGTGAAATTTCACATTCCTTCAATTAAGAATATAGGCAACAAAACATTATTCTGAGAAGTCCATGCGTTTCACTAGATTGCCCAAGGGGTCCATGACAGATGATTTAAAACTCCTGCTCTACTAGGAAAACAGGACAAATACATAATTAAATAAAATACAAAATAATATATTTATGTTCACAAGTGATATACAGACAAAGCCCCCCCCCCAGCTAGGTGGAACAGTGGATAGAGCACCAGCCCTGGATTCAGGAAGACCTGAGTTCAAATCCAGCCTCAGACACTTGACAGTAACTGTGTGACCCTGTGCAAGTCACTTAACCCTCATTACCCTGTGAAAAATAAAAAATTTTAAAAAGAAAGGAATATAGAAAGGCTGGGAAAATAAAGATATGTATTCCAAGGCAAAGGGAATGGTTTTGGCAAAGGCATGGGGTGAGAAAGCACAAGTAGGTGGTGCAATGGTTTGAGCGCTAGGCCTTGAATCAGGAAAATCCAAGTTCAAATTTGGACCCTGGGCAAACCACTTAACCAGATTATGGAGGCTAAACAGGCTAAAAAGTTGGAATTTTGTTCAGTTATTTTGCTCAGGGTGACTGCTCAGGATTATATCGGGAAAACAGAACTTGAACCCAGGACTTTTCCACTCCAAAGCTGGCTATCTAGCCATTACACTAAGCTCCCTGTCACAGTAGGCATTTAAATGGTTGATCACTAAGTGAAGGAAGGAATGTCCATCCTATGCATAAAGACACACACGGATGGCATCAGATCTAGGTGAAAAACCCATAAGAAACCACCTTTTCCTTTGACATTTAGAGATAGTTTCACAAACTGGATAGTAAAGAGATGCACTTCAGAATCCAGCCTCAGGCACATGATTACATCTGAATCACATCACTTTTCAAAGCTTTGGTTTTTCCATCTGTAAAATGGAGATAGTACCACTTGCCTGACCTACATTCCAGGGCTGTTCACTAATAAAGAGCTTTGCATACTGTTCAGTGTTATACATATATGTATATGTATACATATACATATACATGTACATGTACATACACACGTACATATACATTTACATTCATGTGATTATTATAATTTTTCCCTTTTGGGGGGGGCAGGGCAATGAGGGTTAAGTGACTTTCCCAGGGTCACACAGCTACTGTTACGTGTCTGAGGTTGGATTTGAACTCAGGTCCTCCTGAATCCAGGACTGGTGCTTTATCCACTGTACCACCTAGCTGTCCCCCTCATTTTTACTTCTACCAAATCCCTGATAATTGCATCCATCTCCTTCAGTGTTTCAAGGATCTACAATATGGTCACTGGAACGATAAGGCCCTCTAAACTTAGCTAGGCTAATCCTTAAATAACAGATCTATGGTCCATCCCGGGGCCAGTGCTCGGAGGCGGCTTTCCAGCACTGTGTAGGATCTGCTTTGGCAGCACAGCCTTTGAGAAGCCAGGCCTGTTCCATGGCCTCAATAACTATAATAAATAACAAAGATGTATTACCCCTTTGATAAATAATTCCCAAAGAAGTGGAACACGTAAATAAAATTTAAGCCTTGTCCTACCTGGACCGGACCTTCATCTGTATTCCACATCGAAGGGGAGAAAATACAGTGACGCAAGGTCTTTGGATTAAAAGAAAGCCAGGTTTTTGATGATTTCAAATGTTCAAGAATAGCTTCCATTAGGGAATGAAAAAAGTAAAGCATATTATATGTATATAAATCCTATCAAGCCAATCCCTTCCTCCCCAAAATACATAATTTAGACAACGGCAGAAAAAATAACTAGCTGAATCAATCATTCATGAGTCACTAAATGAATTCTTCCCTCAATATTTTTCTCTTCCTGGACCAACACCCAAAACCAAGCCAGCTTTCCTGAAGCATATCTGGGGTATTTTTTTCCATCTATCATTTGTCTTATTATCTGACTTACAATGCAATTTACTCTACTTCATTTTGCTCTTTTAAATATGTGAATTATCCTTGGTAAGAGTTGAGAAAAAGCAACTCCCTCATTCATCATAGAGGCAGAGGACTAGAGGGGTGGGATACTACATATGTTGCTGAACATGTTTGATAGGTCTGTTAGTTTTGCTAACCTGCTACCCATCACCACCACTCCCCGGCTCCCAGCCCCCACCTCCACCTTCTTTTTAAATCTCTCTTAAAAGGGATGGTTCAACTGCTGGGGGAGAAAGATGTAACTATTCAGAAATGAATGTGATACATGTAAAAACTAAAAGCATCAATAAAAATGGGATAATTGTTGTTAAAAGGTAAATTTGTTGAATTCTGTTTTATGGATGACTTTTGTCCTCAATTCCACAGATATTTCGCCACTTACATACACCGCAATAGAAGTATGCTCACAAAGAAAAACTATTATGTGAAGGAAATCGACACCAGGACTATGTCTGACAGTGTATGTAATATTCTGACCCTGTGGGCCCCCATATCTCTGCTAAGAGGAGCATCTACCCTCCGGAATCAATGTTAGTCATTGTTGTTAGTCTAAGTACAGTCACCTTTATGGTATTTTCCAATACATTACTGAAACTATTGGTATTGTTCTCCTGTGCTTCTATTAATTGCCCACAACAACAGCCCATACACATCTTCCCATGTTTCCCTGAATCCTCACATCCAGCCATCTCTTTACCCTGCTCCTTACATGGCTATCTCCAATTAAGAGTATCATCAATAATGTGTCTGTCTTTTGCAGTCCCTCCATCCAATACCCACCTCTTCCATCTTTTATTATCTCTGTCAATATGGTGTCAGTGACGTGAAACCTCAGAGATGTTTCATTTTGCATTTCTCGTATTACTCATAGTTTGGGGACACTGCATCATGATTGCTGAAGGTTCCCATTTCCTTTGAAAACTACTCATATTCTTCCACCATTTAGATGACAGCTCCATGTCTTCCACATTTTTTGTCAAATCTCTTTGATATTTTGGCCATTGTACTTTTATTCAAGATGTGTGAGACAAAGATTTTTTTCCCAATCTACCTTTTTCAAATCACCATGTAACAATGAAAGTGTGTTTACCTGTGTGTTTTATAGGAGTCAAATGAAAAGTATTCCTGCATAAATCAAACCTGAGAAAAAGATGGTGGTATAACCCAGCAGGCCAAATTATCATTTATCCAGATTTACTTAGCTGTCAGGTTACGACTATACTGGATGTGAATGCAGTCATCCTTCATTGTATTTCCAGCCAGTGACAAAATTAGCCCCTTGTGCTCACTCTGCACTGACAAGGGCGTCTGTTCCCACAAAGATGGGGATGGAGAGAAAAGGCAAAGACTCAAAGCCCTGGTCTGAGTCCATTTAATATGGATCACAAAACCTACAACTGAAGAGGTCATTTTGTCCAAGTCTCTCACTTTATAGACAACAAGACGGAGACCTGAGAAGTAAAAGTGACTTGTACAATACCACATAAATGGAAATACCCAAGGCCAGGCTCCAGTTCTGTAATTCCAATTTCTCTAGAATGTAAGCTCCCTGAGGACAGGGGTTCTTCCCTTTTTGTCTGTGTCCACAGGGCCTCACCCATAGTCGAGACTTAATTAGTGCTTTTTAAACTGAACTGAACTCCAGTGTTCTTTCCTCTACACCATGATGTCTTTGGACCTTTCACTGCACAGTTCCTGACAGATAGTAAGGGCTTAATAAATGCTTATTGACTGTCTCAATTCTATGCTTTCAATACACTATTCTGCTTTCAGAAAGCCTCCCCCACCATGTGAAAAAGGTCAAAGGGGCTTCTGACATTCTTTTCACAATATCCAGCATTCCTCCTTGGCATGGTATGACAGTAGCTCAAGGTAGAAACCATGAATCATAACTAACTTCACCAATAAATTGTGGTTATGGTCTTTGAAGATGGTAAAGCCAACTGTCAATATAAACATAGCAAGATTATTCTTTTCTCTTCCTCATGGGGAAGAGATGAAAGAGAATCCAAAGAAATGTGGCTGAGTAATAAAACAATTTTTTAAAGCCCAGAAAATGCACGTTCTAATTGTCTAGGATAGATAGACGCAGAGTAGATATTTAAAATTAACTTCACAAAGATTATGTCTTTTAATTTTTTTTCTTTTTCCCCAGCCTATAGGCAATACAATTGAGTCCCCAAATGCTTAGTTTTGAGGGAAAGCTAGGGGCATGTGTTGCTTTTGATCACATAATTATAGAACCAATTTACATAAAATAAATACCTCATTTATACCATGGATAAGATTAAAAGTTATACAACATATATATATATATATGTATATGTATAGAGATATATAGATATAACCTATATCAGATTACCTGCTGTCTAGGGGAGGGGGGGAGGGAGGGGTGGGAGGGAGAAAAATCTGAAATTGTAAAGCATGTATAAACAAAAGTTGAGAACTATCTTTACATGTAATGGAAAAAATAAAATACCTCATACATTAAAAAAAAAAAGTTATACAACTAAAACTCCAAACAACTTTGGCTAAGTTTGGAGGGCTTTAAGGTTTCAAACTTAGAAGACATGTTAGATATTTCTTCAGTGAACATAAAATATCTATCTCTTGCTTCATACAAAATCAGGTATCTGTGTTTATATAGATACCTACATATAGATATCACTACCCGCTTCATATAAAAGCCTTTAGGTTTTTAGACTACAGCCCCATCCTACCTTTCCGGTCTTCCTCTGTGTTATTCCCCATTCATGATCTCCACATAGCTCATTAAAACCAGTCTTTTTATTATTCCTTAAACTAGGACTTAGTTTCCCACCTCCATGACTTTTCACTGGCTGCTCCTCATGCCTGGAATATAAATCCTTCCCCACTTCTCCCTCTCAGAATTTCTGATTTCCTTCCAGTGCCTCCATCTACATGAAGTCTCTTCCTAAGAAAGGTAAGTGACATAGGGGATAGAATGCTGGACTTGGAGTCACAAAGACTGGAATTCAAATCCTACTTCATACATTTATTAGATGTGTGATCCTGGGTAAGACAGAACTCTCTAATTCTCAGTTTCTTCTTCTCTAAAATGAGGGAGGGTGAACTCCATGGTCTCTGAAGTACTTCTAGCTCCCAATCTACAATCCTACCATTCTAATCTTCCCAGATGTTAATGCCTTCCTCTAAAAATCATCTTGTATTTGTTTTGCATATATATATATATATATATATATATATATATACATATACATATATATATGTGTGTGTGTGTGTATAAATTGCTTTAGTACAGTGCTTAATGCATGGTAAATGCTTTTCATCTATTCATTCACTCATAGATTGTAAGCTCCTTGAGGGCAGGGACTGTTTCATTTTTGTAACTGTATCCACAAGGTCTACCACAGCGCCAGACATCTACTAAACAATTTAAAGTGCTTCTGACTGAATAGTCAAAATGTAAACCCTCACCAAACTCAATTTATTTTTTTAAAGGAGGAGATAATGAATTTTATAATCTGGTTATTTATTCTATCAAATATTTTTGATTCTATCTTCAATTCAATGAATATTTATTGTAACAATGTTCAAGGCAATGTTCTAGCTACTTTGTTGTTTTTGTTCAGTTATTTTTTTCAATCAACTCTTCATGATCCCATTTGGGGTTTTCTTGGGAAAGATACTGGAGTGGTTTGCCATTTCCTTCTCTAGCTCATTTCACAGATGAGGAAACTGAGTCAAACAGGGTTAAGGGTCAAACAGCTAGTAAGTGTCTGAGACCATATTTAAACTCAAGAAGATGAGTTTTCTGACTCCAGGTCCAACATTTCTATACACTGAACCATGTACCTGCCCTTAGTCTTCTGAGGAAGATAGATTATTTGCAAAGATACAAGCTGTGTGTAATGGCAACAAAGGAGAGTTCCAACCCAAGTGTTCTAGGGAAATCTGAGGAAGGAAAGAATATTTTCACCTGGAAGTATATGTGGGGGGGGGGGGACAAAAGATCTTGAACTTGGGGCATCTAACGTGAGTTTTAAAAGCAAAGAAAGGCTCTTACATGTAGAGATTTGGAGGGAGTGTGTTCCAAGTGTGAGGGGTTGGACTGGGTAGAATGAATGAAGGGGAATCTGACATAAGGTTAGAAAGGTTACAATCTGCAGCCAGATTCTAAAGGACCTTAAATGCTAGACTAAGTTTATAATTATAAGCAATGGGAAGCAACTACAGAATTTTGAGTGTGGGAGTGAGTGGCATGATCAGACCTAAGCATTAGGAAGGCTTTTTTGGCAGCTCTATAAAGTAAGAACAGGTGAGGGGAGAGACAAAAGGCAGGGCAACCAGTTTGGAATCTGTTACAACAGTGTAGATGAAAGGTGATGCAGACCTGAACTGAGATGGCTGCAATGTGAGTGCAGAGAAGGAAAATGATGCAAGAGAGATTATTAGATTACACACAGGATCTGCAGTGTTTGGGCTATGATGGGGTAAGAGAAGGGGAAGAATGAAAGAAAGTTCAGGAGTAAATAAATACTAAGGAAATGTACACAGCAAGCGGGAATGATTCTGTCTAGGAGTTCAGCAGTGAAGGAAAAGAAAAGTTAACAACAGTAACTACGGGGCCAGGGGATTTCCCTTCCAAGAGAATTATCAGTCATCAACTGATCAATAGCACTCATTAAGTAACTATGTGACAGGTACCATGCTAGGCAATGGGAATACAAAGACAAAAATGAGAAGTCCCTACTCTCCAAGAGCTTAATATTTAAATCTCTTCCCAACCTGGAGCCTTTCTACCTTTCAGTCTTTTTATACTTCAATCTCCTGGAAATCTGTGATTTAGCCATGCTGGCCCACTCCCTCATCCACAGACACATTACTCTATCTCCCACCTATAGGCCTTTGTGCTGATGTCCTTAATTTCCTTCAAGACTCATCTCAACTGCCACCTTCTATATGAAATTCTTTCTGGTCTTCCACCCCACCCCACTACTCCGGCTGCACTTCCTCCCAAACTACCACAAAATAATTTTGGATATATTCTGAAAGTACACATATATATGTGTGTGTGTGTGTGTGTGTGTGTGTGTGTGTGTGTGCGCGCGCACGCACGCCTACTGTCTCTCCCATGAGAATATAAACTCTGTGAGGTCAGGGACCATCATTGAGCAGAGAGCCTAGGACATGATAACTACTTAGCAACTGCTTGGGAATTGACCGACTGGGTAGCTTCATTATATCCAGTCTCTATCCTCCAATATCAGCTTGATCATATAATCCTATTTCTCAGAAGGTTATTGGGGAGTCTCTCCCTGCTTTTAAGGGGGAGGGAGGAGGAAGTGGAGAACCACAGAACAAGAGTGCTGTATGCCCTGTCAGATGATGGTTGGTTTTGCCTATTTACCTTTGTTTCAAGGGAGCATTTGATTAGGATTCAAAAAATCAGGAAATTCCTGTGATAGAAAAGACAATAGACGAAATGATTTTTGCAAGAGGGCTAGGATGGCCCTCAAAGTTCTCACTCATTAAGTGAAAATGACCAGTACAGGGGTTCACCAGTCAGTGGTGCTGTATCTTAGCTCTTCTATCCCACTAGACCTAAACTTTTATTTCCTGATAGTTGAATTGCCTTGCATACCTTCCCTAATTCACATAGCTCCTCCACTCACCTGAAAATTAATAAATGTGTTAGATCTCCAACTCAAAATTGTTTTCCCATTCTCTCTGCCAGACCAATGGCACTGTTCAAAATTTAATCTCCCCTACGAAGCCTTTCCAAGCTAATACAATGAGGCTTCAGACACTATAATTGCTTCAGCATCATCCTTTGTAGGCATGTTACAGCTAAAGAAAACAGAGTAGAAGGTTAAGTGACTTTCCCATCAGCCACATCAGCCACACTTCCTCCTATCACAGGAAGGAAAAAACAACAACTTCACAGACCTACAGTTAAGAACCCCTTCCTTAAGGAGATAGGGATAGGCGAAACACTGTAATTTCATTGCTATGGGGAGTCCCCAGGTGATGGCATTCCTTCTATCAATGCAGGTCAGGAGTTTCTCTATAACTTACAGTCTTAGAGTGGTTTGCCCAGGATCACTGAGCCAACATATGTCAGAGAAGGGTCTTGAATTCAGGTCTTCTTGGTTCCAACTCCAGCTTTCTATCAATGGTACCATACTGCTTCCATATCTTTAGAGAAGGATTCAACAAGTAATTGGTTAAGCATCAGCTCCATGCAAGGTATTAGTTACTAGAAGGTACTTTAGAGGTTAACTGGTCCAAACCTCCCATTTTAAAGAGGAGGAAATAGGTACAGAGAGGGAATGTGATTTTTTTTTAAAGGTTACACAATAATAAGTGGTAGAGATAGGATTTGAACTCAGGTTCTGACTCCAAATCCAGCAGTCTTTTCCCTACTCCACATTGCCTTCCTTCCATCCTGGGCTAGACACACATGTGGGCAAAATGACAAACAGCTGCCTTAACCAAGTAAGGGTGTTACCATGGCAACAAAGCCACTACACACAGGAACAGCTATCTTACCCTCTATAGCTTGTTCAATTATTTAACTCGCCTAGACTTCAGTGACACACTATAAATGATCACATTCATTAGCAGCAAGAGTCAGCTCAGGAAAACAAAAAAACAACAACAAAAAAAACCATAAACATAAACCCCAGACAGCCAAATTGATCCACAAAAACCAAATATATGGTCCTGGAGTATGAACAGCAAGGAGAAAGAGAAGAAGGAGAAGAGAGGATGGGGAGCAGGCAGTAAAGGATAAAATCTGAACACGCTGAGCCCATGTACATAAACACACACACATTCGCAGATGCAGACACACACACACACCCCTGTGTTCCCCATATACATAATACAGCCCTCTATGTGCCCAATGTTTGTAAAAACAAGAAAATTTACATACTTCTTACATATGTAATTTATCATGATCAAAAATCCCTAAAATTAAAAGAGAAAGTCAAAGATCTACTACCTACCACTAAATGTTACAGGGAGGGAAAGAGGGGAAGAGACATTTGCTTTCATTTGTTTCATGTGTACTGTCTTATTATTTGGAAAGCCAGCCTGATGTGATGCAAAGAATCCTATATTCAAAGACAAAAGGCCTATCTTTGAGTCTCTCCACAAGGCATTCCCTACTCTCTGAGACTCAGTATCCCCCTCTGTAAAATTAGGATGAATTTTATACCACTTCAAAGAGCTATTGTGAGAAATGTACTCCATAAACACTAAACACACTTAAAAATGCATAGTTATGAGGTATATTTATAATTTTATTAGCTTCTAATTAGGAGAAGACTAGTCAGGCAATGAAGAGAATGTACGTACTGCCCATTATTCTCCTTTACACTCACTAAGTTCCAGTCAAATTGGTCTATTTTATATCCCCTATAAGAGGCATTTCATCTACCCTCTTGATGACTTTGCCTAAGTTTTATCTATTCACTTGCAATCCTCATCTCTGCCTCAGAGAAGCCCGAGCTTCCTTCGAATGTAAGGCTCAAAGGCCACATCTTCCATGAGACCTTCCCTGATCACTCTGTTGCTAGTGGCAATTCCCCACCCCTGCCAAATTATGTTGTATTTATTTTCTATTGCTAGACATGCTGTATCCTCCCCATAGTATGTAAGTTCTGGGGAGGGGGGGGCGGAGGAGGAGGAGGAGGAAAAGAAGGACACTGATAAACTGCAGAGTATGCAGGGCAGGGCAGTCAGTGCTTCATGAGGACTGGTTGAAAGAATGGAGGATGGTTATTCTGGAGAAGAGAAGACTGGGGTCAGGGTGGAGTATACTTAACTATCCTGAAAGTATTAAGGGTTTCCATATGGAAGAGGGATTAGACTTGCTCTCTTTGGCCACAGGGAGCAGAATCAGGAACAACAAGTGAAAGTGGCAAAGAACAAATTTAGATTTTGATGTCAGAAAAAACTTTCTAACAATAAGGTCTGTCCAAATGGGGGAATGGGCTGCCTGGGGATGATAGATTCACCCTCCAGAGAGTTCTACATCAGATATGTCAGAGCAGGATGCCTTTTATGTATGGAGGTGGCTGCTGAGGCCCATTCCAACTCATGTTTCTATCATCTACCACCCAAGCACAGGGTCTGGCCAAGTGTGACTGAGTATGGAAGGCTTTATAAAAACATCCCCAATGATAAGTGTCTGTTGTCTTAGCCAGACCAGCTGAGATAAGTGGGAAAAGAGTCATCACAGAAGCATGGCCAACAGGTGATAAGCATTTTTGGGGGGAGGGAAGCAACATTAGCTAGTTAGGGTGCTAGATTTGGAGCCATTAAGAGCCGAGTTCAAATCCTGTCTCAGATACCTACTATGTGACCCTAGGCAAGTCACTTAACCTCTCTCAGCCTCAGTTTCCTCATCTCTAAAATGTGGATAACAGTAACACCTACCTCGCAGGATTTTTGTGAGGATCAAATGAGATAACATAGGTAAAGTGCTTTGCAAACCTTAAAATACTATAAAAATGCTAGCTGGTTAATAGCGAGTAAATCTTAAAACCTGCTACTCTAAGGTATGAAGTGTTGTGATCTGTACACTTCAGCAGAGGATGAACTCCAGAGACTCAGATCTTTGACATAAGTGAAGGATATTCAGCTGGATCTGTGATCTCTTCAATTCAGAATTTCTTTCTAATGATCGAGCTCACAACTCATTCTTGCCTGCCCATCCTCTGTGACTGTTGTTCAGGTCCCGCTATAAGCTCGTTATTAGGTTCTACCCAATATTCCAAAAGGCCTGCCTCACTTTTTTTTTTCTTTCTTTTTTTTCAGTGAGGCAATTGGGGTTAAGTGACTTGCCCAGGGTCACACAGCTAGTAAGTATTAAGTGTCTGAGGCCAGATTTGAACTCAGGTACTCCTGACTCCAGGGCCGGTGCTCTATCCACTGCGCCACCTAGCTGCCCCTTCACTTTTTTTTCTACCAACCTGAGGGTCCCCAGGCAGCACCCTGGCTGTCTGCCTCTTATCACCTTGCTCACACCTTCCTCTCATAAACTCCTTCCATGATGTTGTTTACTCCCCTTTGGAGCTCTTGTATATATAGTGCAACCTGCTAATGCTCACCATGTCCCTCTCTGAAGAATTAAAAGTGATGAAATATATAACCTATATCTGATTGCTTGCTGTCTTGGGGAGGGAGGGAGAAAAATTTGGAACTAGAAATCTTATATAAACAAATGTTGAAAACTATCTCTACATGTAACTAGAAAATAATAAAATACTTTTATGATAAAAAGGTGACGAAAAAGCATGGGAAAACCAAAGTTCTGAGGATGTGATGGTAAGTCAAAAATGATTCTGTGTATTTTGTAAATTCCACCTTGCTTAAGACTTACTTACAATAAAATTTTATAAGCCCTATACTAAAAACCAAAACCAAAACCAGCACAAACACTTCAGAAGGAGTGGACAGCAACTCATAGCCAAGATGGAAATCACTCCTGTAAATGCATAAATCATCCAACAAGGCTGCTTGGCCTTCTCAAACCCTTCACAAAGGTATAATTTTATTTATACACCCACACGAAACACAAACCTGAACCTTGGGCACCATTTACACAATTAAAATGTCTTCCTGATTACCAAATAAAATCGCTTAAGACCAAACACCTCTCATGTCTGACAACATACTGGGGCTCTAATTGAATGAATGCTTTTAGATACTTGATCAAATGCTGAATCTCATTTTCAGTCATTTAACCTAAGTGTACAGATACATATCATGGAGGAAAGAGACCTTGCCCCAACCCAACATGTGTTGTTTTAAGGTCTTAGGGAAGTTTTAAAACCTTTAACCTTTATGAAATTAAGTTGCAAGGATGATGGACCCAGTCTGGAACTGTTAGTTAGAAGCGAACTATGTTTTCTTCTCACAGATGAAAAAGACTAATTCTACTAGCCACAGGGCAGTTTTTCTTTTCATTTAGTCACCGGTTTTCATTTTGCTAAGCTACAATAAGTCAAGTTTAATTATATAGTATAGAGCTCCCAAACTTCAGTATGATAAGCAATTATTAAGTGCTTACTATATACCAACTGCTGTGCTAGATATAGAGGAAACAAAGATGGAAATTAAAATTAAAATAGTTCCTTCCTTCAGGGAGCTTACATTCTACTGAAGAGTTGTGGGCGGGGCGGGGGGATCACAACATGCACAAAAAAATGAAAATGCAAAATTCTTACATAGTAAATGCAAAGGAATTTTGGTGGGAAATGCTAACAATTGGAAGAATCAGGAAATGCCTAATTTAAGAGGCAGTATTTCAGTTGAGTCTCAAAAGGAACTAGAGATTCTGAGAAGTAGAATTGGAAAGAACATTCCAGGTATAAAGACAGGAGATGTTATATTGTATACATGGAACCACAAGTAGGCCAGATTGACTGAATCTAGACTAAATTTAGGGAATTGCCATGAAATAAGTTTAGAAGGGTTATCAAGATCTTAAAAATCCTTAATTAATACTACTGTGTACTACTTGTTTCTATGACACCTATAGCCAGAGTATTTAAAGCTGAAATGTGCACAGGGACATCTTGGGTCAAATCCAACATCGTGAAATTTAATGGAGATAAATGTAAAAATCTTATGCTCAATCAAAAATCAACTTCACGGTGGGGCAGCTAGGTGGCGCAGTGGATAAAGCACTGGCCCTGGATTCAGGAGGACCTGAGTTCAAATCTAGCCTCAGACACTTGACACTTACTAGCTGTGTGACCCTGGGCAAGTCACTTAACCCTCATTGCACTGCCAAAAAAAATCAACTTCACAAGTACAAGATAGTTGGATGAGGTGCCTGAAAAGGGTCTAGGAATTTTAAGGGACCGAGAGCTCAGTATGACTCCACACACAACCAGAAAAAAAAAAGTACAGTGTTAAAAAATAGGAAGGTGACAATCTTGTGATCTCTTCTGTTGAGAATACATCTTAATTTCTTTGATCAAAAAAGTGGTGTAGGAAATAAAAAGCTAAACTTGGATTCAGAAAGGTCTCAATTCAAAAGCCAGTTCTAACCTATTAGCTTGGGATGCTGGGTAAGGCATTTAGTCTCATTGAGCTTGTCTTCTCATCTACAAAATGGGGAAATTCTTTTAGTGCATACCTCCTACGGCTGACTCAAGTAAGATAATGTATGTAAAATACTTCTCAAAACCAAAAGCACCATATAAATGTCAACTATTTTTACTATGAGGTAATGTGATAAAGAAGATATTTTTCTCTTTTTTTTGGGGGGTGGGGCAGGGCAATGAGGGTTAAGTGACTTGCCCAGGGTCACACAGCTAGTAGGTGTCAAGTGTCTGAGGCTGGATTTGAACTCGGGTCCTCCTGAATCCAGGGCTGGTGCTCTATCCACTGCACCACCTAGCTGCCCCCCTCTCTTTTATTTTCTTGAAGCAATCAGTGTTTAGTGACTTGCCCAGTACTAAGTGTCTGAAGTTGAATTTGAACTTAGATCCTTTCATCTTCAGGTGCTCTATCTGGTGCTCCATCCACTTCATCACCTAAATGACCCTGGTATAGAAGATAGAGGGGAAACCCTCAGAGTCAGGGATTGAACGTGAAAAAGTTAATTAACTTGTGAGTGTTTAGATCACTGGTCTGCAAAATTAGGGCCACAGCCTGACTTCAAAGAGGTTGTCATGACAAAGGGGTGCTGGGCCCATCAATCAGACAGCGAGAAAATAGGTGGCACCTCATCCAGTCATGGAGTTTGTCTTCAACACAACCATACTCACCTTTATCTCCTAACACTCTCATACTCTGCTCCCTTCCTCTGCTGCGCACTCCCAATGTTAACCCTTCTGAGTCCAGCATTAGTCAGTCAATAAATATTTACTGAGGGCCTACTATGTGCCAGGTACTACGCTAAGAGGATAT
This sequence comes from Dromiciops gliroides, assembly GCF_019393635.1. Lineage (NCBI taxonomy): Eukaryota > Metazoa > Chordata > Mammalia > Microbiotheria > Microbiotheriidae > Dromiciops > Dromiciops gliroides. The sequence continues at coordinate 166,135,529 of NC_057866.1, read as the reverse complement.
AAAGAAAGCCAAAAGATAGTTTTTGCCCTTGAGGATCTCACAATTGAATGAGGATGACAATGTGCGAGTAAATATGTACAAACTATAGAAAGGAGGGGGCAGCTAGGGTGGCGCAGTGGATAAAGCACTGGCCCTGAATTCAGGAGGACCTGAGTTCAAATCCGACCTCAGACACTTGACACTAGCTGTGTGACCTTGGGCAAGTCACTTAACCCTCACTGCCCCACAAACAAAAAAACAAAACAAACTATAGAAAGGATAAACAGGAAATTATCAACAGAGGGAAGATACTAGAATTAAGAGGGATTAGAAAAGACTTCCCACAGAAAATGGGAGTTTAGCTGGAACTTGAAGGAAGCCGGAGAGTGGTGATGAAGATAGAGAACATTCCAGGGACGGGGGACAGTGAGGAAATGAAGTGTCTTGTCTGGTGAATGGCAAGGCAGCCAGCATCACCAAGTACAAGTTATAAGAGCACTGGAAAGACGGCAGTGGGGGGACTAAGTTATGAAGGGTTTCAATCTCAAAGAGGGGATTTTCTATTAGATTCTAGGGGTGATATGAAGCTGCTGGAGTTTACTCAGAGCAGAAGGGGTTTGTGTGGCTTGACTGGACCTGCACTTAAGGAAAATGACTTATGGTTCAGTGACAAACTAGGAACAATCATACACCTCTAACAACAGCTGTGCAGGGACTGTTGGGAAATACTGCAGTGTACCCACTCCCTGCCACCCTTGCTCCAGATACCTCTTGGGTATGAAAGGCACCCATTTCTAGAACGGTAAATTCTGTATTCTGATAAGGAAGAATCTTGCCTCTCTCCTTTTCATTTTGGGTGGGCAGAGCAAGTCTCATGGGACAAGCAAACAATCAATCAATGAGTTGTCCATATGTATAAAAATATTTACATGAGCACTTACTCTGGTGGCAAAGAACTGGAAACTGTGGCGGTACCATTCAGTTGGGGGATGGCTGAAGAAATTATGATATATGAATGTGATAGAATACTATTGTGTTATAAGAAATTGTAAACTGGGGGTGGCTAGGTGGCGCAGTAGATTAAGCACCAGCCCTGAATTCAGGAGTACCTGAGTTCAAATCCGGCCTCAGACACTTGACACTTACCAGCTGTGTGATTCTGGGCAAGTCACTTAACCCCCATTGTCCCGCAAAAAAAAAAAAAAAAGAAAAAGAAAAAAAAGAAATTATTAACTAAGTAGCATGAATGGTCTTCTGCATAATTACCTGGATTTAATTTGATGTCATACTCTAATTTTTTTTATTCACAAGACAATTTTTCTGCACTGAGCAGAGAGCTGCCACCTCAGTCAGTATTTTTTGGTTTGCCACCCTACTTGCTCTACCTCCCACCATCAGCAACATCCCCTCTTTCCTTCCTCCTGCTCCCTCTTGGTTTCTTGTTCCCGGGACACTGATAGTTTTGTTTATACCCACCCCTACAAGATATAGGCCTAAAAAAAAAAAAAGATACAGGCCTAGTCTTTCTTGTGTGAAAAACATTGTTCCAGATTCAATCTCCTGCACTCATTTCCCCTACCTAGTTTTTAAGGTTGTTTATTTAAATATGTAATGTATCTTGTAACAGAAGTTGCTTTGCCAAGGTTGCCCAATTCCGTGGTACTTCATCTGATTTTAAAAGAAATAAATAAAGTGGCTTAAGCCTAGTTGGGACTCCTTCTTAGTTGCTTAAGTCTATTCAGTTTCCCTTGGAAGCCTTAAATTAGAACCTTGGTATCATGATCAAGAGGAGCACAGTTAAAAGTTGGATCTCTTACATGTAAGGAGGGCCCTTAGAAAACCCTAGGAAGATGTGTCTGAACTGATGGAGAGTGAAGTAAACAGAACCAAGAGGACAATTTTTACAATAACAATATTGTAAAGACAAAAGACTTTGAAAGTCTTAGGAACCCTGATCCATACAATGACCAACCAAAATTCCAGATGATTCACGAAGAAACATGCCATCTACCTCCAGACTGAGGGGGTAATAAAATCTACCCCAACTACTTACATAGCTGCTGTAGTGCCTATCTGTTTTTTGGTGGGGGGGAAATGCTGAATTTTGAGTGCTGAGTTCAAATTCCAACTTTGTTACTTTCTTATATGACAACAAGTGAGAGACTGAGTCTTAGAGGTGTATTGCCAAACTTCTCACTTAGAGATAAAGAAACTGAGACCAAGACAGGTCAAGATCACTCTAAGTCAAACAGGTATGTATAAAAAGTAACAGAACCAGGGCAGCCTAGGTGGCACCTTGGATAAAGCACTGGCCCAGGAGTCAGGAGAACCGAGTTCAAATCCAGCCTCAGACACTTACTAGCTGTATGACCCTGGACAAGTGACCTAAAGGAAAGAAAAGAAGAGAATCAGGATTTGAACCTAAAACCTGTGCTCTTTCTGTAGCACTATAGTGCTACAGAACACCACAGATTGATTGAATCTATCGAATTCCTTTAGGTTTCTTCATGATAGGTAGGACTTGGCCCAGCATGAAAGCATGGGCTATCTGGTAAGGAAAGGAGCACTGAAAAGATAGGAGAAGAGTGTAGAAAAGGGAGGGAGCGGTTGTCCTGAGGAAAAACAAGTGCCCAATTTTGTCTACGGTAAGTCCCATTTTTCTAGATTCTTTTCAGTTGAATGAAAAGATATGAACTCTCTACCCCCGCATCAAAAAGCTTTCTGTCCAAGAAAACAAGGCAAATTACATTCATCTTCTTTGTCCAACTGGGTGTTACAAATATGGCCAAGACAGAGATTATTTTAAAATAAAAACCAAATACCTCCTTGGATGTATTTGCACCAACATAAAAAACTAAGGAGAGAAAATAATCTGAATTCCTTATTTAAAAGCCATTATGGAAGGTCATGAGTGAAACAAGAAGATAGGGATTTGAAACTCACCTCATCTCTTCTGAGAGCTGCCTTGCTACTTGCCCTTCTGGTCTAGATGTTGACTCATCTGCATGTTAAAAATTACTCTAGGGGGCAGCTAGGTGGCGCAGTGGATAAAGCATCAGCCCTGGATTCAGGAGGACCTGAGTTCAAATCCAGCCTCAGACACTTGACACTCACTAGATGTATGACCTTGGGCAGGTCACTTAACCCCCATTGCCCCACAATAAAATAAATAAATAAATGGTTGAATGAATGAATGAATAAATAAATAAATAAATGAATGAATGAATGAATGAATGAATGAATGAATGAATGAATGAATGAATAAAAATTACTCTAGGGGTCAAGCTTGCATAGGAACAAGCTCCTAAATGGCACCATTTTGGTGACAGAGTGTACATTCTGAGAGAGCATAGGTCATGTATGTTCATTTAGCTGGCATGGTGCTCCAGGGAGCCAAGTATCTAACAAGATGATGCTGTTCAAGAAAGAGCCCATCCCTCTCCCTAGGAGCCTAATCTGCTATTATCACGTACTGATGATTACCTGCCCCTTCATGAGTAGCACTATGCTAAGGGTAAGTACAATTCCAAAAGAATATGCTCTCCTTGTTCACTGGGAGGAATTTTACTGAAGCACCCTGGGGAAAGAGAAGGAAATAAGGTAGGGAAAGAGTAAGCAAAAGATGGAGGGAAGAAAGGAGGAAGGAATAGAGAAAAACAAAGTGGGAAGGAAGGAGGGAAAAAAGAAAAAGGGAAGAAGGGAGGGGGAAAGAAGAAAGAAGAGAGGATATAAAGCAAAGAGAGAAAGGAAAGATAAGGAAGGAGGGAGAGAAGGAGAAAGAAGGAATGAGAGAAGGCAGAGGAGGAGAGAGAAGGAAAGAGAGAAGGAGAAAGGAAAGAGGGAGAGAAAGAGAAAGAGAAGGAATGAAAGAGAGAAAGGAGAGGAGGAAGTGAGGAGAAGAAAAGAGGAAAAGTCAGCAGGCAGCCTGAAGTTCAGCTGACAATTTTGGGCAGAGGCTTTTCAGTAATTTTGCTTTGTTTGCTGTTTGTTTATTTCATATAATCTGAAGTCTTGTGAGTGAAAAGCCAAGAAATATAGAAACAGCAGAAGAAAGTCAGTCAAGGGCAGCAGTAAAAGACAAAGCTGATTAGGAAGGTAAAGGAAGCCAGAGACGGACTGGACCTCATACAATGCACTGTACACAATGGGCACTTTCTAAATCTTTGCTGAACTGGCACCTTCCAATGACATTGGGTTCCTTTCCTCTGTCTCTGTCTGGGGACTTGACCTCAGCCAACAACTGAGAGAAAAACAGCCCTTCTTCACTTGAGGACTCAGTCAGTTTCCCTCTGAGACTTCTGGTCAGACCAGAAACACAAGGGCTAGTCAGGGTCCAACCCTAAGCCTGAATAACCTTCCTGTGTCAGCAACAACACAATTTCCAGCTTATCTAAAAGTGCCAGGGAAGGGGCAAAAGTGGGTTGTTGCATGCCCTCCACTACTCGGATATTTATTTTCCCTTCGCCCACTGCCCTGATCCTGGGCTGTACCCAGACCAAGGGGATTAGGGAAAGAATACTCACTACCAACAGTAACTGGGTGAGATCCCTGCACTCCCAAGCAAATTCTGTGTCTCACTGAAATATTGGGAAGATTAATAGAGACCTGGGCTGTACCTGTGATCTTACTGGTGTGAGGAACTACTATTAGGAACTTCCTTTACCAACACAGACCTACAGCTTTCCAAAACTCACCCTCTTACCCACTATGCTATATGCAGCTCTAGTGAAGATTAATAAAATATATTCAATTCTTAGAGCTACAAAGAAACAAAATGAAACTATCTCATTACATAATATCCTTAGTTCAAGGTAGAGAGGAAGTGTGGCTTAGCCAGTTCTGGAGTCAAGAAGTCCCAGGTTCAAATATTACCTTTGACACAGAGCACCTGTATCAGCAGGGCCCAGTCACTTTACAGATCTGAGCTTCAGGCAATTCTCTAAGACCACATGAATTTATAGCAGGCGAACCAAAGGACTCACAGGTCCACTGAGTGAACTCTAGCTACTTCCAGGCAACTCTACAAGACTGTAAGTTACAGAGAAGTTTGTGATTTGTATCAGAGGAGGGAGTTTGCACACTGGGAGTTCCACATACCATGATGAAATCACAGGTCCAGCCCCACACCCCCAAAAACAATCCTACTTCACCCTTCTCAACTCTATCCCAACTCCTAATGAGACCTACTCTTCCACGCCTTTGCAAGGGTTTGAAACCACCTGCTTAACAATGTCCCCACTGGAAGTGCTTCTACATATATCCAAGCAGTTCAGTGGCTCAGTGGCTAGAGTGCTGGGCCAGGAGTCAGGAAGATTCATCTTCCTGAGTTCAAATCTGGCCTCCGACCCTTAATCCTGTTTGCCTCAGTTTCCTCATCTGTAAAATGAGTTGGAGAAGGAAACAGCAAACTACTCCAATCTCTTTGCCAAGAAAACCCTGAACGGGTTCACAAAGAGTAGGCTATACTGAAAAGCGACTGAACAACATACGTCCTCCTAGAAATGGGCTCTCTGGGTTCTCATTCATCCCATATTCTCTGTCTTCTAGAGTGAGGAAAAGCGCCTCAGGATAAAGCCTCTGTGCTGAGAATAACCTTTCCTCCAGCATGCAGCAACATTTACCTGTGCACCTTAAATAATATATAACAGGCTTCTTGTAGTAAGAAAAAAACCCGCTACCACTCTCCTTATTGAGACCTGAGCTAGCTCCCACTCCTCTAATTGTCTCTTTCTCTCAGAGGAAAAACTACGGTTCTCAAAAAAGCAGGGAAACTTTAGTCTTCCCTGGGGTGAAGGGAAGGGCTTCTGTGAAAGGTTTTTATAGCTTTCTTTTAAAAAAACAAAAACCAAAACCAAGCTCCCTGCTCATCCTCTGGCCAGTACACTCTTTATCCTCTCTTTCTGGAGAAATATGTAGCTGACCCATGACTATTTGCAACCCCACTTGATTCAATGGGCAGTCATAGAAAAATATAGATAAGCCAATGGATCTTTATCTTGGCCTGAAAATAGAGCAGTATTTACTGATGAGACATCAGACAACTAAATGGAAGGCGGCTTACAAGGCCATTTAATTGCACCTGAGTTGCAGCAAAGCCATATATAGATAGATAGATAGAGAGAGAGAGAGAGAGAGAGAGAGAGAGAGAGAGAGAGAGAGAGAGAGAGAGGTGTGTATATTTGAGTGTGTGTATATATGTGTATGTGTGTGCATGTGTTTGTGTGTGTATGTGTGTATATTTACAGATAGATAGATATGGATATCATATATGACAGCTTTTGAACTTTACTTGGCTCCTCTGCGGACCCCTTCTCTCTTCCTCCCCATCAAGCACCGCCCCCCAATAAAGAAGATAACAATGAGATAACGGTGATACAAGACACCCAATTCCAGAGGTGCTGCCCCAGCTAGTCACGAATAAATCAAGCATTTCCCTTCAAGTGACCACAGAAGTCTCATGCTGACTCAAAATTAATGGAATATTGGACTAGCTTTCTATTTTGTTGGGATGGAGATTGTTTGTCATCTTTCCAGCGAGCACAAAAATCCATTCCTGTTTGAATAAATCCAAAAAAATAATTACAACCCTTTTACCTCTGCTACCATGGAAAATGTAATGTTTTTTAAATCGTTGTTATCCTTTTTTGAGTTGCCTGGCACCTATGGCAGAGGTCAGAAGAAGAAAAAGGACGGGCTTAGAGATTTACGGCCAAAGTGAAAATGTAGCTGTCACTACTGTCACCCCTCCCCTGCAAAAAAAAAAAAAAATCATAACTCAGTACACACAGACCGATTAAATTCCTTTCCCCAACCCATCCATCCCTTTCCCACTACTCCTACCTCTACAGATAGATACCATTTGCCTTAATTCAAAAATATAACATTAACAGATGAACATGATAGAATTCAAGATCTAGTCTCCAGTCTCGTAAGAAAACCACAAGGGGGGCAGCTAGGTGGTGGTGAATAGAGCACCAGCCCTAGATTCAGGAGGACCTGAGTTCAAATCGGGCCTCAGACACTTGACACTTACTAGCTGTGTGACTCTGGCTAAGTCACTTAACCCCAATTGCCCCACAAAAAAGAAAAAAAAAAAGAAAACCACAAGGTAAATTTTAAGACACACATTCCAACAGTAGGAGCTGACCGAATCTGGCAGGTTTTCAATCCCCCGTGTATGGCATAATCTGCCCTACTTTATTAGGAAAGCCTTTTCAAGACTGACTGCAAAAACTTTCAATATCCAGCCCTAGACAAATTAAATTGGTTTGACCAAAAGCTCACATGTTCAGAAAACTGTTCCACGTTCTCAGATACCACAGATCTTTTTGTGCCAGTCGTCTAACATGAAAAAATAGATTCTTCTTCCTGATTACCCCGTCTCAAACAACAAATGATTTTGTTGTCATTCTACAGAGGGCACATCAAGACAACTGAGAGTGGGACACACCAAGGGGGCTTGGAATTGTGCAACTTTCTATTCTCAATGCAACAAGGGCAGAGATCTATTCTTTCTTCCATTAGAATTACAGAATGTCGGGGGCAGCTAGGTGGCGCAGTGGATAGAGCACCGGCCCTGGAGTCAGGAGGACCTGAGTTCAAATCCAGCCTCAGACACTTAACACTTACTAGCTGTGTGACCCTGGGCAAGTCACTTAACCCCAATTGCCTCACCAAAAAAAAAAAAAAAAGATATAGTGAAAAACATAAGCTTAGGGGGCAAGTAGGTGGCACAGTGGATAAAGCACCAGCCCTGGACTCAGGAGGACCTGAGTTCAACTCCAGCCTCAGACACTTGACACTTACTAGCTGTGTGACCTTGGGCAAGTCACTTAACCCTCATTGCCCTGCAAAAAAAACAAAACAAAACAAAACAAAAAATAAGCTTAAATAACCAATAAAACTAACTAAACTGGTTTGGTGATTTGGTGATAAAAATCAAATGTTGATTTTTATGCATTTGGATATTCCTTCCATTTATGTAAATCACAGCCCACTCATGGTTGCCCTATACTAGAGCATTCTTTTTCCATGTCCACCCACAAGCTTGCCTTCTTTGCTTTCTCCTGACTTTTTGGGAACAGCAGGAGAGCACTCGAATATCATTTGTTGTCCCTCACCTGTTCCAAGGGGCCAGATTGTCTTCTTTTCCATTATACCTTTGCCTGATGACATTCTTTAGTCCTACTGTTCTTGAAAGCAACTATTTAAATTTAAATTCAAATGCATAAAATAAGATTGTTTTGGGGGCAGCTAGATGGCGCAGTGGTTAAAGCACCGGCCCTGGATTCAGGAGTACCTGAGTTCAAATCCTGGCTGAGACACTTGACACTTACTAGCTGTGTGACCCTGGGCAAGTCACTTAACCCCCATTGCCTGCAAAAAAATAAAAAATAAAAAATAAATAAGATTGTTTTTAGTTGCTTCCTCTAAATTCCTGTCAAAATTATTTATCTATTCATTGGATCATAAATCATAGAACTATGGACTCAAGACTGGGAGAGACCTCAAAAGTAGTATTTTTTCCACTACATCACACACCCTCTTAAAATATCATCAACTCGGGGCAGCTAGATGGCACAGTGGATAGAGCACCGGCCCTGGAGTCAGGAGTACCTGAGTTCAAATCCGGCCTCAGACACTTAAAACTTACTAGCTGTGTGACCCTGGGCAAGTCACTTAGCCCCAATTGCCTCACAAAAAAAAAAATCATCAACTCAAGTGGAACTGAAACTCACAGCCTTTCTTTATATTGTTGCTGTTGTTGTTAGTCCTTCCTTCTTTTTTTTATTTTTGAAAGTAATAAACATTTTTATTCATAGTTTTGAGTTCTGATTTTTATCCCTCCTTCCCTCCCCACTCCCTGAGGTGTCAAACATAATCATATTAGTCATTTTGTACAAGAAAACTTGAATAAAAGAAAAAAATGAAAGAAAGTGAAAAATAGCATGCTTCAGTCTGTTCCATCAATATCAGTTCTTTCTTTGTAGGTGAACAGTATGTTTCAATAGTCCTTTGGGATTGTCTTGGTTCATCGTATTGTTGCGAATAGTCAAGTCATTCACAGTTATTCATTAAACAATACTGCTGTCTCTGTGGACATGTCCTTCCCTCTTGAGGAGGACAGATGACATCAGAAGGGTAATATCTTGATTTTCCAGTCAACTGGGTTTAAGTGAGGCAGGGCTGTGCAAAGTCATCAGCCTCACTCTCTCCTCTAGAGTCATCAGGAGTCCAGTGGCAAAACAGAAGTCAAGATGACTAGCCATGCCCCCACTTCCTTTAAGATGAGTACTAGAAGTCTAGTGCTCTAGCCGTTCTTAACATGATAATATCAAAGCATATCAATTTTCATCATTTGACCTGGGGACCTCTTCCAAGTATGTCTTGGAAATTAATTAATGTAAGTAGTGAGCACCTCCTTTCACTGGACAACTGTCCATCAGAAGATGGAAACATCATTCTTTGGGTAAGTCATAGAAAGGATAACTGGTCATTTATGAGGCACATTATAAAGCCTCTAGGTCCCTTTTGTCTCTGAGGTTCTGTGATTTGGTGTGTACCCAGGAATATAAAGAGCCAGAACATACTCCTTTGGAGAATCCTGACACTAAAACAGGTTCTCTAACCTGAATGAGAAGGTGATGAGAACATGGACCCCAGTTTGATCCCCCAGAGGGTCCCATATTATCAACGAATTTCATTGCATGGTCGAAGACTGCAGCCCCCAATCCCAAACAACTACTTTGTACATATATGAACACCATCAAGTATCAGTGGCATCCAGCAAGAGAGGTGTGGTTGGCTTAGCACAAATTCCTAAAAATACTGTTGAAAGGTATGTATTCTAAAGACAGCAGATTCACATCAGTTTCATCTTCCTACACAAAGGGTGACATCCTCCCAATACAGACTCCATCCTTAACAGCATTCCCATCCCACATGCTTGTAAACAACTGAATGTTCTCATAGCCTCTTTCATCTATATCTATTTAAACCAGCCACTAATTTATTTAAAAGAAAGAAGAAAACAGACAAACACACAGAATTCATTACCCAGGGGAGGCATTGTACTTAATGGTAATTAATCAAACTTTTTTCCCTTCATGTAGAAAACCAGCCACATAACTAACCATATCAAGAAGATCAATGGAGCATCTGTTTTATCTTAAAAATAAAAAAAAAAGAACTCATCTGGCAAGGAGGCTCTCACATGTTTCTGGTACACCTGAAACTAAAGCCATTTTCAGGAAAAAGCTACAGCTTTCTATTAACAAACAGAATGCAGCCATAATCTCTTCCCTCGATTGGTTTTCTACAGTAATTATATACTTTTATATATACATGAACACATACTGACACAGGTGCACAGGAGTATAAACACACACATAAAAAACACATAACAATATCATAAAAACTCAAGCTGGTAAAGATAAAGCTCTTGAGAGTTCACTTAATTTTTGAGAAAGGCAAATGTTCGTTACTTGGGAGATGTTCTTTTTTTTTTTTTAAATAATTCTATACTAAGCAAAGAACATTTTTTCTAAAATTGTTCACATCCACAACAGCCAGTGTGGTTTCTTTCATATAGGAGGTGCTCAACAAATATTTTATAAGACCCAGAGCTGGAAAAGACTGGCAATCATCTTGTCCACCCCACTCTTTCAAACTAAGAGAAGTGAGGACCAGAGAGTAGAAGTGGCTTAGAATCCAAGTCCCCAAAACAGAGTTCCAAATGCCAAATGTCCTGTCTCTATTCTTCCATTTGGCAAGTGAATGAGTGAATTTAACAATGCACACATGGAATTCCTAATGAGCAGAAATGAATAAAAATTGCTGAGACAAATGGCCAATTTTTGTTTTCCAAAGAAAACAGCCTGAGTTCAGGTGTTTGTTTTTTTTTTTTTAATGTATCTCACAACAGCTCTTAGGCACAACTAGCATGTGACTATACTATGGGGAGCTAGGGCCCTTTGGGTCCTTAGCAAATCAATCCTTGCACTGCGAAATCCCATTTTTAACAAGCTATTGATTTAATAGTTGTGCCATATATGAGGCAGCAGTAGGATCGCCATTATCCTCATCATACTTTGCCAGTTAGTGCATACCTTTTTGCATGGGCTGTAAATTCATTGACTTTCTGGTTTTAATTGTCTTCTCACCAATTTAACGCTGCCTTTCTGGTTTTCTTACCATGATGTGAATGGCAGAAGAAATGTGTTCAATCTCTTCAAGATTTCCTTTTCTTAATGGATACCCTACTGGTGTCTTTGAAGATGCAAACAAAATGTCTTTGGTTAGAATAGGACCATGAATCCAGCAGTATGTAGGGGTGTGTGTATGTATGTGTGAGCATGGGTGTATACATGCATACACAGATATGCATGCATATGTACATACATACATACTGCACAGTACAGGATTCATTACAAGTCAGTAAGCTCCTGCCATATGTCAGGCACTATGCTGTGTAATTGAGATGCAAAGACAAAATCAAAGTAGCCCCGACCCTCAAAGACCTAATATTCTATTAGGTGTAACGATTGGAATAACGCCACCTGCTGGATACTTACTGTAGAAGAGTTCTGCCCATGAAGCGAAGGTCTTTGAGGGCAAGACCAGGCATCAGGAAGTGACGCGGACGAGTGGGAGGAGGAAGGAAGGAAGAGACTGGCGCTCAGTCTCGCGCGCTCTTTCCTTTGGACTCTGGTGGAGAGCGGAGCTAAAAATGTGCTCTCCCTTTAATAGCTAGGAATTTAGGCCTTTTTCTCTCTCTTTACCAAATTCTTATTCTCCTTAATAAATGCTTAAAAGTCTAACTCTTGCTAAAGCTTATAATTTATTGGCGACCACTCATTAGATATTTTAGACAGTTTAGCTAGAATTTTAGCCCTCAACAGATGGCTGACCACGAAGAGGAAAGCTAACCCTCAGTCTTCTGATCTGCTGGTTGGGTAAGAAATTTCCCCTCCCTCTCCCTTTAACTGCTAAGTACTGGTGTACTGGCTGTGTTTTCCTTTAAATTTTTTCAAATGGACCTTTTAAACTCCCTAATTACCCTATTTTTTATTTTAGTCTGTTTAACCAGACAAATGGGAGATAAGATCATGTTAATGCTTTGTTTTTGTGGATTTTCTATTTTTCTTTTTATTTTTGTTAAAAGAGCCAGCAACTTACTCACACAAGGAAATATCTCTCCCTCTCCCAACCATGCTTTTTCAGAGAAACCTGAAGAGATTCCCGCAGCTTTTCCCAGTTCTAACAGTAATTGTTGCTTTAATTTTGCATGCCTGGAGGCAATGACCCACCCTCTAGAAGCTTTTAATCCCCTAGCACCTGGAGGCAAAGTGGGGGAAGAGGAATCCAGGCCTGAGTTCAAAATCAAGTCTGATTCAAATTGCGCTGGTCCCTCCCCTCCTCTCCAGACCCCACCCTCTACTCCTCCTATGGCCAAGCCCATAGCTTCCCCTGCCTGGGAAGTCCAGAGATCTGATGCGCATGCTCAACTTTCTCTAACTACATTTGCAGCTTCAGGCTCAGCCCTTCCCCAGCCTGGCTGTGCTTCTGAGACAACCTTAGAAAGCCCTTTAAATTCCAGATATACTCCTTTTGTTCATAATTTTGCTAACCTGCTTTTGTCTTTAATTAGTAATCTTATAAAGCATTTGTATGGTGAAAAGCCCGACAGACAATATAGAGGGGTTAAAGAAGAAAAACTTAAGCTGAATAAGAATGACAATCATCAACATAGTTCAAGACTCTGCTTTTGCCATGGAAGGGTATATATTTTACAGAAATGTAGAAGTAAGCAGCAAGGTATTGATATGAGTATTGGGGATTTTAGATATCGGAATCAAGAGTGTTCTGAATTCACTCAGATTATTAATGTCAGTTCAGAGGTTACATAGGATTTCTATGCTATTACATATACATTTTGGAATTAATGGTATAGGTTTATTTTCATAGAGATTTTAATGCTTTTGAGATTGTGTCTTATACTTAGTTTCTAAAACAAGGAGAATATTTGTAAAAGCTTTTTATAGTCATGCGATCAAGTTTATATTTTGTAATACTCTTATTAATATTAAGTTCATATTCATTTAGATTTCCTTAGTTTGAATTTCATTGTCTTTTATTGTTCCATGTGTATTTTCTTCTATTCATTTGTCTATCTAATTTTGAAACATTGCAAGATGGTTTTGATTTTATTATACAATGTTAATTCTAGGAGTATTGTGCTCCCATATTCTGAGTTGTTTGTTTTTGTTATTTTTTCTCAACTGATTATTTGATCAAACTCTTTAAAGCATTTCCCTGGCAAATTGGTTGCCATGGCAAGTGTAAATTGATTCTAGAAGTATTATTTTTGATAAGCATATTCCCAAAAAAAAAAAAAAAAGAGGGGAACATTTGTAAAAGTTTTCTATTTTCAAAAAAAAAAAGTTCTTTGAGATTCTGTTGTGCTTTAACTTGTATTTAAATATGTTCTGATTTTTCACAAAAGTAATTGTATACTAAGTAAAAAAAAGGGTATTATTTGAAATTGTTGCATAATTATATATTATATTTTGAGTCAAGACGTATTCGCATTTTTTGCAATCATTTATTATCCTCAATTTTTAAATCCATATGAGACTTGGATTATGGGAACTTATCATTTAAGACATTAATTGACTTTATTCTGAGTTATCAGATGCCAGTTGGCCAAGATGCCATCCAATCACAAGAGGAATACATGCAAGAGCAGACACTGAACTGTCACATGAGGGGAGACATGCATGAAGTCAAGGTATGGCCGAGGGAACGGCTTTTGACAAATGTTGAGGTTGGATTCTCTTGGTTTAATATTTTATTTTATTTTTCCCCACAATATTGTACAGATGGCTGGAAGTATTCATCCCACCCATCTCACTTCTACACCTGGCTTCCATGCTCCCTCCTATATGCCTGATGCCATGGACATCTCAGTCCCATGCATCTGATTAAGTCTGACTCAGTTTCTTCCAATATGTTCGGTGGCATGGACATATATTCCATCCACCTATTTTAAGCCTGGCATACTGTATGGGCAGTACATATTGCTCAAGTGTGGGAATGCTCATATCCCATCATTTCTCTGTTCTTTTATGGTAACCCCCATAATTATCTCAGGTGTCATGATAAATACAGTGTTGAATTTGGCCTTGACACCTGTTACCAATTATATTAGATTTTTTAATTTCTCATAATGGCATGAGGATAATTAGGCAGATGATGCAAAAAGTGATGAAACAAAGATAAAAAATTATTTTTAATAATTAATATCGCAGCAATTGTCTTCTCAATTACCCTCCATAAGGGGGGACTATAGTAATATTATAATTTTAAAGAATGGTTCAATTTTTGTTTTATTATATGTTTCATGTGTAACAACTAAGATTCTGAATTCCCTTAGACATGTTTTTGAGAACTTTCATTGTTTGATTTGATTATTGACAAAGCTATTTTAAAGTTGTGTTAAGCTCAATTTTGTAGGAAATTTCCTGGCTGATTACCACTATCCACTCATCAACCCCTGAAAAGACTTCCATTCCACGACTACACCTAGAGGACATCTGAGAAAAGACTTTCAGAGACTTTAAATGAACAGTTTTGATTTGTTGTTTTTGTTGTTTTTTTTCTCTTTCTGTTATAATATACACCATCTGTAACATGTATTCTCTGCAGAGGCCCTCCCTTTGCAAGACTAATGTCAAAGCGTCGGTTCATGAGGACAAAAAATCGCTCCTCTGGACAAAACTTTCCTCTCTTCCTTTTCTATATTGTTGTTCACATATTATTAGTTAGCAATAGTTATTATATTGTTTTTACTGTTCCGTCAAGGAAACATTTTGTTTCTTGAGGAACAACAGGGGGGACTGTAACGATTGGAATAACGCCACCTGCTGGATACTTACTGTAGAAGAGTTCTGCCCATGAAGCGAAGGTCTTTGAGGGCAAGACCAGGCATCAGGAAGTGACGCGGACGAGTGGGAGGAGGAAGGAAGGAAGAGACTGGCGCTCAGTCTCGCGCGCTCTTTCCTTTGGACTCTGGTGGAGAGCGGAGCTAAAAATGTGCTCTCCCTTTAATAGCTAGGAATTTAGGCCTTTTTCTCTCTCTTTACCAAATTCTTATTCTCCTTAATAAATGCTTAAAAGTCTAACTCTTGCTAAAGCTTATAATTTATTGGCGACCACTCATTAGATATTTTAGACAGTTTAGCTAGAATTTTAGCCCTCAACATAGGTAAATATCAAACATACAAAGGTAGATAAATACCAAATAAACACAAAATAAATATTCATGTATTTGGGCAGAAGAGAACATGAAGGACACTAACCACTGGGAGAATCGGAACAATTATCTCAAAAGAAGTGTCCTTTGAGTTCAATTTTAAAGAGAGGGAAGGGGGCACCTAAGTGGTGCAGTAGATAAAGCACCAGCCCTGGATTTAGGAGGACCTTAGTTCAAATCTAGTCTCAGACACTTGATCCTGGGCAAATCACTTAACCCTTACTGCCCCACCAAAAAAAAAAAAAAGAGAGAGGGGGGGGGGAGAGAGAGAGAGAGAGAGAGAGAGAGAGAGAGAGAGAGAGAGAGAGAGAGAGAGAGAGAGAGAGAAAGAGAGAGGGAAGGGTTGCTAAGATAAAGTTAAGGAAGGAGAGCCCGAGCACCTCTAGATTTATGATCCCATGTCCCTAAATAATTCCAGGTATGGGGGACAGCCTGTGCATATAATGAAAGAAAACAAGCATCTATTAAGCACCCTTTATTAACTGCCTGGCACTACACTAAATGCATTACAAATATTATCTTATTTGATCTTCACACCAACCCTGTGAGGTGGGTGCTATTATTTCCCCCATTTTATAGCTGAGGAAACTGGCAGACAGAGGTTCAGTGACTTGCCCAGAGTTACACAGCTAGTATCTGAGGCTAGATTTGAACTCAGGTCTTTCTGACTCCAGACCCAACACTCTATCCACTGTACTACCTACCACCTAGCTGACTTTTTCTGCTCCAATATAATTCATTTTTTTGTTTGTTTATTTTTTGTGGGTTGTTTTTTGGGGTTTTGCGGGGCAGTGGGGGTTAAGTGACTTGCCCAGGGTCACACAGCTAGTAAGTGTCAAGTGTCTGAAGCCGGATTTGAACTCAGGTCCTCCTGAATCCAGGGCCAGTGCTTTATCCACTGCGCCACCTAGCTGCCCCCAATATAATTCATTTTTGAGGCCATAGTGTTCTCAGACTGGCTCCTCTCCTCTTTTTTCTTATTTTTTTTAATCTCTCTTCTTTCTTCTCTCCTATCTTCTCTTCTTTCTCTCCTCTCACCTCTCTCTTCTCTCTTTCCACTGTCTTTCCTCCCCCCCCCCTCCAGCCCAATAACAAGGGATTGTTCTCTGTGTAGGGGACTGGGGAAAGAACTTTGGAATTGAAGGTGATATTAAAACGCCCACGTTGTTCTTCAAGTTTTCTGCATCAGTGTTATCTCCAAGTGATTATGGGCAGCAGTTCTGTCCGTGATAATAATTTGGTTCCAGTACATGTTGCTTCATGAATTCCCAAGAGTATTTTTGAGGTCTATATTTGTAGTATGGAATTTGTCAATTGTCAGTTTATGAACAATAAATGTCTGATATATAATTCTAGCCACCCACCCGGTCATGAGGGCCTCTGTGCTGAACTGTTGAGGGCTGAACAGTTTCTACCTTTCCCTAATTTGCACTGATCAGTAAGTCCAGCCTTAATTGCATAGTTTCCTGAATTACCATCAAAATAACCTTCTCCATTTCTATGGACAATTCTGTTTGACTTCTTCTTTCTTCTCCTCCTCTTCCTCCTTCTCCTCCTCCTTCTTCATCATCATCATCCAAGCCCTTTCCATACCTTGAACAGTGTTTTGTTATTCAGTCATTTCAGTCCTTCATGACCCCACTTGGGGTTTTCTTGACAAAGATCCTGAAGTGCTTTGCCAATTCCTTCTCCAGCTCATTTTTACAGATGAGGAAACTGAGGGAAACAGGGAGAAGTGACCTACCCAGGGTCACCAGATGTCTGAGGCCAGATTTGAATTCAGGCAGATGAGTCTTTCTGACTCCAGTGCTCAGACCACTGAGCCACCTAGCTGCCCAAACAGTCTCTTACTCTAACCTTATCACAAGGACGACAAGGGTGCTGACAGCTAGCATTTTGATAGTACTTTAAGGTTTGCAAAGCAACTTTACATGTATTATCTCATTTGGTCTTCACAATAATCCTGTGAGGGAAGTGTTATTATTCCTATTTTACACACAATGAAACAAGTCAAATGACTTGCCCAAAGTCACACAGTAAATAAGTGGCCAAGGCATGATCTGAACTCGGGTCTGATTCCCAATCCAGCATGCCATCCATTCTACCATCTAGCTTTCCCTCTCCCTCCCTCTATTCCATGAAGGATTAATTACATCCTTTGTGCTTTCTGGCACACCTAACCTTACTTCAGTTTGGATTTAATTATTTTTCATTTCAGAACTTCCTTCTTGCTTCCTCAGCTTAGCACTTAAAGCCCTTCACAATCTGGCTTGTCCAACTTTCTTCTGCAGGCTGATCGCACATAATTCCCCCTCGTGCCCTCCATCTTTCAAAGAAACTCCTTCTCTCCTCTGCCCCCAAAGAGGGTTCCATGCCTCCTCCTAGGCTCTCCTCCATCCCTGGATTCCAGACTCTCCTCACCCCTACCTGGAAAGCCATCTCAGCCCGATGCCTTGCCTGATCCCCTCAGTTGTTAACTCCCCAGGATGGGGATTATTTTTTTTCCTTTTGGCTTTGTACAACTGGCACCTGGTAGATCCTTGCACATATCAGAGCTCTTAATAAATGCTGCAGGATTAGAGTGGATTGCTGATTTTCCCGAAACTCATATTATTTATACGTCTGGCTATGAAATTTCTGACAAGGCATTGAAACAAGGCTTCTTCCCAGACATTACAGACAGCTGTAGTGAGGCATGAGGCGGCACATATCCTCCACTAATCTCTAGGCTTCTGAATATCTGATGGATAAAGAAACACCTTAGACACTGTTCTTAACACCTCTCGAAGAAGGCTAAGCCTCTAAGGAAAACCGGAAGGATGATGAGACAATGAAGGAATTATCCCTGAATCTAGCAACTGAGTGCCTGACAATAAATGTGTTTAATCTCGTCTCTATGTTTCTGTTTTTAATACTGATCACTAGGAGAGTAGTGTACTGAATTAGAGAGCCTTCTCAGAGATGGCCCGGGGTTCAAGTTCTGCAGGGGACACATCCTGGATGTACGACTTTAGGTAAGTCACTTAAATTCTCAGTGTCCCAGACTATAGGTTGCAGAGCAGGTTCTAATCTGTACTGGTAAAGGGAATCACCTCCATGAGAGCTATAAATATCATCTCATTTGAGCCTCACATCATCCCTGGGAGATAGCTGCTGTTAGCATACCCATTTTAGAGATGAGGAAACTGAGGCAAAAGAGATTAAGTGACATGCTCAGGGTCACACAGCTAGTATCTGTGGTAACATTTGAACCCAGATCTTCCTGACTCCAGGCCCAGAATTATCTATTAGCTTGAAGGAGAAAGGGTGGCCTCTGAATCAAGAAGCTATAGACTCAAGACTTCCCTCTGAACTACACTAGTGGTGTGAATCTAGGCATGTCATTTAACTTGTCAGTGGCTCAGGCAAATCCCTTTTTAAAAAATTTTTTTTTTATTTTTTTTGCCTTTTTTTCTGGGGCAATTGGGGGTTGACTTGCCCAGGGTCACACAGCTAGTGTCAAGTGTCTGAGGCCAGACCTGAACTCAGGTCCACCTGAATCCAGGGCCGTGCTTTATCTACTGCACTACCTAGCTGCCCCTAATTTTTTTTTTAATTTTTGACCAATTACATGTTAAAACAATTTTTAACATTTTTTTAAGTTTGAGTTCCAAATTCTATTCTTCTCTCCCCTCTCTTCTCCCCCCTTCCTCCCTCCTCTCTCCCAGAGATGTAAGCAATCATATATAGGTTATGCATGTGCAACCATGTAAAACATTTCCATATTCATCATTTGTACAAGAAGATTTGAATAAAAGAAAAAGAATGAAAGAAAGAAAGTGGAAAATAGCATGCTTCAGTTTAATCAATATTGGTTGTTTCTTGGGAGGTGGATAGTCTGCTTCATCATTAGTCCTTTGGGATTGTCTTGGATCATTGCATTGCTGAGAATAGTTGTCTTTCACAGTTCATCAAACAATATTGCTGTCTCTGTGCACAATGTTCTTTTGGTTCTGCTCTCTTCACTATACATCAGTTTATACAAGTCTTTCCAGGCCTTTCTGAAATCATCTTGCTTGTCATTTCTTATAGCACAATAATATTCCACCACAATCCTATACCACAGCTTGTTTCGTCATTCCCCAATTGACGGGCATCCCTTTAATTTCCAATTCTTGGCCACCACAAAAAGAGCTCCTATAAATATTTTTGTATAAATACGTGCTTTTCCCTTTTAAAAAAATATATCTTTGCAGGGCAACTAGGTGGCTCAGTGGATAAAGCACCAGCCCTGGATTCAGGAGAACTTAAGTTCAAATCCAGCCTCAGACACTTGATACTTACTAGCTGTGTGACCCTGGGCAAGTCACTTAACCCTTATTGCCCCGCAAAAACAACAACCACCACCACCACCACAAAACAAAACAAAATTTTAAAAAATTAATGAAAATTTAAAAATTAAAAATATCTTTGGGATATAAACCTAGCAATGGTATTCAGACAACTCTGTTAGGACTGTAAGTTACAAATCAATCAATCATCAAACATTTATTAAGTGCTTACTATATGCCAAACATTGTGCTAAGCACTGATCCTGGAGAAAAACAAAAAGAGTTAAGATACATATATCACATACATATATCAGTGGAGGGGATTTTCCACACTGGGAGTTCTCCAATCCTCCTGACTCACAGCTCCTAGGATCTTAGATTTAGAGCTTGCAGGGACCTTGGTGGTATCTAGTTCAAGCCTTTTTATTTTTTTAAACATGGGCCTGAGGCCTAGGGATGTTAGGCCATTTGTCCACAGCTATACAGGCAGTAAGGAGCAGAGCTTGAATTAAATCAGGTCCACTGATTCCAAATTCAGCAGGCTCTCTACTGTCCTACACTGCCTCCACCAGGTCTGGACCAAAAAAGAAAAGCACCTTTCACCACCCCCCACCGAAATCAAATCCCATTGAAGTCTTTTCTAATTTGATATCTTTTATTTCATTTCTCTTTTCCTACTCCCTTCCATGGTAAGCTCTAAATTAGTAGAAATAAAAAGCAAAGCATCTCTAAACAAGGACAAAATACTGAAGGCTAATACAGAGATCAGAAGCTGCTCTGGACGTGCTTCTCCTCTGATCAAAGGAAAAGGACTCAGCGCTCAGCATCAAAGGCTGAAATCTTAAGCAAGGTGCTTACAAGGGAGGGCCTAACTAGCCGGCATAGCCCTAACTGTCAACAAGGCCCTTCTGAAAACCCAGGAAGGGTCACAGACTCCAGAGGTCACCCTCAGGGTGCTGCGGCTGCTGCCAGTGGGGGTATTCTTACTTCTCTGGCATTAAATCTCATAGGACAAACCAAATGGGTCTGGTGTAGGGCAAAGCTCCTTCAGAAAAGGTACAAGTAGACACCCTTCCAAACTAGCAAACTTTGAAGGGGAAAAGTCCCCCCAAAACTAAGAATAACTTGATCCTAGGCTCCATCCATCTATAAGGTCCCTTCATATTATCTTCAATCTTCCTTTATTGGCCAAGGTCATGCTGTTGCTTCAGAAAGAAAGATGAGGTATGCTTCCAAACACCACCTAATTTCCCCATTTGTCTTCACAGCCTGTAACCCTTTGGGCTCTGTGGTTGAATATTTTGAATCCTGCCAATTGAATTCTGAAATATCAGCTATTATTTTACTCCCCCAAGAACTTCTAAGCACTTGATTCTTTCATCATTTCATCATTTCATCATTTCCAACCCAGTGCAACACAGGAGAATGAATGCTGGACTTGAAATGTGTTCAAATCCTGCCTCTCGCTTCATAGCTGTATAACTCTGGCTAAGTTCCTTAACCTCTCTGAGCTACCATTTCCCCATCTCTAATATGAAGACTGACTTCTAGAGTCCTTTTTGCAGCTAGAGCCCTGTATTTCTTTGGCTACATTCACCTCAGATCAATAGCTTGCTTTCCTTTTTGTATATTCCTTCCCTCTAATGCCTATACCCACCTTTACCCCTCCCCAAAAGGTTAAGTAATTCAAAAGCTCATTTGGTATCTTTTCCACCCCCAAAGCCATCATCTATTATATAGGACTGTCAACACAGAGGGTGTTTTATGAGATTTAAACAGTTGTTACCAGAGATAAACAGTTGGTATAGACAGGTCTTTGCAGGGCCTAATCTATATCTAATCTCCACTACTAATCTCACTTTGTAGCAAAAGTTTTTGATGAATGTCTTAATTTTTCTTCCTCAGGCTGACTTTTAGGCGAGCAAAGATAAAATGCTTTTGTTCCTTTAATGCAGAGGGAGACATTAATGGCCCACATTTGAGGGGCAAGGAGAACTCATTCATGCACATAAGCATTGTCCTCGGTTGTGGTTTTTAAGGTATGAGCCCTTAAATTTAAGGTTCTGATCAGAAAAAGAAATAGTAAATAAATCAATAACCTCAACTCTTTTGGTTTTTTTGTTTGGTTGGTTGGTTTTTGGTGTGAGGCAATTGGGGTTAAGTGACTTGCCCAGGGTCACACAGCTAGTGTTAAGTGTCTGAGGTCGGATTTGAACTCAGGTTCTCCTGAATCCAGGGCCGGTGCTCTATCCACTGCGCCACCTAGCTGCCCCCAACCTCAACTCTTTTTAGAATTATTCTTTATTATTTTCATTTTCCTATTGCTTTTCAAAGTCATGAGTAGTACATTAACCAGGAATCAAGAAACTTGATTTTACTTCCAGTGATGCCAATAACTTGCTGTTTGACCTCAGGCAAGTCATGACTTCCCTGGACCTCCTTCTTCCCAAGGGCAAGGGGTGGAAAAAAGGGCATAAGAAGATTGGACTAGATCATCCTTAGGGTGCACTCCAGTTCCAATATTCCATGATTCTGAGATGTTTTTTGAAGAATGGGACTGTATCAGCTCTCAATGACCATATGAAATGTTTTAATAATAAATAAGTAGGGGTAGCTAGGTGGCGCAGTGGATAGAGCACCAGCCCTGGAGTCAGGAGTACCTGAGTTCAAATCCAGCCTCAGACACTTAACCCTTATTAGCTGTGTGACCCTGGGCAAGTCACTTAACCCCAATTGCCTCACTAAAAATAATAATAATAATAAAAAATAAGTAAATAATAAATAAAATACAAATTAAAACAACTTCAATCCAGAGTAGTGAAAGATAACAAAAGGCATGAAATAGTAAAGGGCGTTTTGGTTTGGATTGATTTGGGGGGCAGAGAAGGGGAAGTGATATAGGAAGACAAATACATTAGTGCACTGCAGGTAGAGTTGTGAGTGGTCTAAACGGTCTCAAAAAATTTTTGTGATCATACTTAAAAAGTTACTAAACTGTACATACTCCTTTGACTCAGTAATACCATTACTAGTTATAGACTCCAAGGAAATTAAAGGCAGAAGGAAAGGTCCCAGACATACAAATATTTATAGCAGAACTTTTTGCAATTTCAAAGAACTAGAAGGAAAACGAGTGTTCAATGACTAGGAAATGACTAATCAAGTTGTAGCATGTGAATGTAATAACAGTAATCATTAATAATAATAGTTAGGGGCAGCTAGGTGGCACAGTAGATAGAGCACCAGCCCTGGATTCAGGAGGACCTGAATTCAAATCCGGCCTCAGACACTTAACACTCACTAGCTGTGTGACCCTGGGCAAGTCACTTAACCCCAATTGCCTCACCAAAAAAAATAATAGTAATAATAATAATAATAGTTAATATTTATATAGTACCTATTATGAGCAGGTAGGTGGCGAAGTGGATAGAGCGCCAGGCCTGGAGTCAGGAAGACATTTACTAGCTGTATGACCCTGGGTAAGTCACTTAATCCTGTTTGCTTCAGTTTCCTCACCTGTAAAATGAGCTGGAGAAGGAAATGGCAAACTGCTCTAGTATCTTTGCCAAGAATATTCCAAATGGGGTCACAAAGAGACTGAAACACCTAAAAACCAAAAAGAAGCACCTACTATATGCCAGGCACTATGCTAAATGCTTTGCCTCACAACAATTCTTGGAGGTAGATGCTATTTTTATACCATTTTACAGATGAGGAAACTGAGAGAAAGAGAAATTAAATGACTTGCCCAAGGTCATATAGCTAGGAAGTATCTGAGGCCACATCTGAATTCAGGTCTTCCTGACTCCAGGTCGGTGCTCTATCCACTGTGCCATCTAACGCTTCCAAAAGAAATAACAAATATAAAGAATTCTTTACTCTTTATTCTATTCTAAGCCACTCAGGAAGACCTCTACGAACTGATACAGAATACCTACCTGCCTTAAGGAAAACTATGAGAACCATTTAAACCATGACAGCAGTAATCTAAAGGAAAACAAAGCTAAAAGATGTCAACACTCTGAACAACCAGCCATGACTTGAGAGGACTGATGACGAAGCATGCCTTTTGGGGTGGTGGTAGTGGATTGTGCCAGTAATGTAAAAATTAAAAGAGCATCAATAAATCATTTTAAAAGGGGAAAAAATATTTTTTGCATCCTAGTAAATGATAGAGCTAAGAATGAAATCCACTGGGTCACACAGCTTAAAATAAGTCATCATATCATGCAAAGCAGTTTTTCCTTTCAGTATTGAACAGGCAATGATGTAGCATGCTGCCAAGATCCTTAAGGATAAAAGCATAATTTATTTATGGTATAAAGAGTGTATAATAAATGATTTCTTATATGCACAAATCTGACATTCTCTAAAATTAATTTTTAAAAGCCTGGAGTGGAATGCTCAAGCTAACGAAAGCCACTTCCCTTCTATAAACACCACTGCTCTTTATGAACTACCTTTCATCTGAGGATTACAAAGCACACTGTCATGAATCCCAGTGCCAGTGGGACAAATGAAGGCTGTTTTTGTCTGTTTGATGCCGAGTTCTACACAGTATAGTTAAAATGGCCTGTGCCCAGCGTTCCACTGAGGCAATTCGGGGAAACAAACATTTACTCTACACCCCCTCTGTGGTAGGTGCTAGGGAGATGAAGCCGAATGAAGCAGCATCTGCCCTATATTCTGCTGGGGGGAAGGGGAGGGAGAGGGATAGAGACGGCAAGAACTAAAAAGTAGTAAGTCATTTCCAAAGGTAGGGAGTATTAAAAACTAAGGGGATCCAGAAAAAGGCATCCTGCAGAAGACAGCAGCTAAACTATCCTATGAAGTGAGCTAGAGAGTTGAAGGAGTGGAGATGAGGGGGCCCATTTCAGGTATGAAGGACCATCTGTTCAAATACATCAAGGTGGATGAGGGGAATGGGCACGATTAACTAGAAGATGACTGCATGAAAGATTACTGCATGAGATTCTAGTCAGAGCTGGAATGGATCGGCATTAAAGGACACTTAATCTGACCTCCTCATTTGTTACAGATGAGAAAACTGAGGCCAAGGGGATTTACCTAAGGTCACACAGGTGATAAGTACAGAGCTGGGATTTGAAGCAAGGTCTTCTGACTCGGGATCCAGCAATCTTTCCATGGTGCTAGACTGTCCATTCTGAAATCAAACTAGGAAGGGAGAAGGGATCCAGAATGGAAGGGCTTACAATACCAGCCTGAGAACTTTGTAATTAAGCCTAGAGATAAGAGGGAGTTAGAGTGTTTTAGGGCCAACCATTGGGCAAATAAGTGGAGCTGGACACCTTAGACCTGAGCAGATTCTTGAAAATCAATTTATCAGCACATCTGACAAGTAAAGCCATTTAATAAAATTAGATATTTGGCACTTGGAAGGAACAATGAATCAAGTCCATCTTTATTCTACAGAAATAAACACGTTTCCCACTTAGACAAGAAATCAGATGCCTATCAACTTATAAAATCTTTTTTTTCTTTTTAAAAAGATTTATTATTTATTTTTTACATCTTGAATTCCAGATTACCAACTTATTAAAGTCTTGAAACAATCTTTCTCAATCCAACCTAATTATACACAACTTGCCTGAAACTCTGATCTTTTGTGAATTCATTAGCATGCACAATGATGTATGTTCATTGAAAGTGTAATTAGGGAAAAAGAAAAAAAAAAGAAAACTAAATTGAAGCAATGCCTCTACACTAGACTTGATCCAAACAGGATCTGGAAAACAGATACTCAATAAAAGTGTACGTGGAAACAAAACGAATGCTCATGGGTTGGGGAATGGCTGAATAAACTGTGGATGCAGTAGGATATTAGTGTGCAATAAGAAATGATGAGCGTGAGGAATTTAGAGAAACATGTAAAGACTTGTATGAACTGATGCAGTGAAGTCAGCATAACAAGAACCATATAGACAAGAACAATGTAGAGAAGGGAATGCCAAAAGAAAGCCAAATCCTGAGTAGTCATAATGGTTGACCTCACATCCGCAAGGACTGAGGATGACATACCTCCCCTCTTATCAGTACAGAGGTGGAAGGACTACAAATGCAGAATATTGCACACCCTTTCAGTCAAGTTCTCTGTACCAATTAGGCTTACTTAATTATTATCCTTTTTTATAGAATGGAGGGGGTGGCATATCTAGAAATAACTGGGATATACAAACAAAAAGGCTCAATAAATTTTATTTAAAAGAAAACTGCCCCTCCTTGAGACCAAATCAAAATAAAGGTTAAATTGAAATTAAAGTTTCTTACCTGTAATTGTTTTTCTCTCATAAAAGCAACCAATCTGTTTCTGGATTATATTTGCCTGCTTCACTCTATCACACAGTTCACCTCAAGAGATTTCTGGATCATCAGTCTGAACTGCTGGAAATTCCCTGGAGAGGACTTCCAAAGACTGTAGACAAGAAAAAGAAATACCCCTCAAGCATTAACACTGATGAGCTACAATTCCCCTCTTCTCCTTCTCCTCTTCTCCCTTCTCATTCACCTACTGAATAGGAGGCACTCTGGAAGGATAGCTGTCCTTGTTGCAAAAAGATAAATTATAAGGAATGATTGGTCTTTAATTTAGGACTCTGGGTGCCAGCCAAGGAGGAGGGAGATTCCTGGCTGAAAAACAGCAAGTAGGCAATGATTCTCCCACCACATTAGGAGGGTGATAAGTAATTATAGATTTCTCAAAGCCAAAAAAAAAAAAAATCCTTCATTATAACTGAGAGAAAAAAAAAATCCTAGAACTACGCAGACCCACACGAGAGTGTTAATTTAATAACAATGCTGACAGAACATAAAGACAATATAGTATAACATAGCAAACAGTGAACCAGAGCCCTTTATGAATCTTTTCTGAAAATGCGCAGTTCTGCCTGGAATATAACATAAGATAATTAATGTCAAGTTAGGCTTGACCTATTCAGATACTGAAACCTAGAATGTACTAATAAGCATGGAAAAACTCTTTCTCTATCCCTTTTGCCAAGCTCTATTCCATCTGAAATAATAGCATCCTGAAATATCATAGACTTAACTAGGGAAAAGGAGAAAATTCATGCCAATCGTCAAGCTGAAATAAAGAAGACTACTAAAGTAGCAACAAGGGTCTTTAGTCAAGGCAAGGAAATTGCAATTCAGGACATCTCACAGCATTGGAGTGCAGGAATACCTAGGACATGTAGAAAGGCTGGCATTTAAATACACTTCAATAGAGTTGTAGCTAGGAGGTGCAGTGACCCTGGATTCAGGAGGATCTGAGTTCAAATCTGGCCTCAGACACTTGACACTTAATAGCTATGTGACCCTGGGCAAGTCACTCAACCCTCATTGCCCCACAAAAAACAAACAAAAAACAAAACAAAACAAAACAAACAAACAAAAGTTAGAAACAGGTACAGAGATATCCAAAAAAGTAAGAAGCAAACAAACAAAAAATAACAAGCATTTGTACAGCCAACATTTATATATACAAACATTTAATAGTTTGTAAGTAAGTGGGTCCAGGAGACAGAAATCAAGTTTTGTTTTGGGGAATATATCTCCCAGAAGCTTAGATGAAACCTTACTAATTTTCACCATTCGCAATTTTAGAAGATGACAGAAATCTTGCAGGGAAGACACAACTGAAACATGAGACACTGGAAAACAGTCACCTAAAGTGAAGAAAGGTTGTGCCGGGTGAGAGGGCGGTATGGAGAGGCACAGCTAGAGACTATAAGAAAGGCAGGGATGGAATCAGAGGGGCAAATTTACCCTAGCTGTACCCAATCTTGGAAGAAACAATGCATACTAGACTAGCTGCCGCTCCCCAACTCACAGGGAAGGACTGAGCAGAGGCTGGTTAAAGACACAAATGACTAAGTTTAAATGAATTACACCTTTCCATTGGTGATTGAGGGGTGATTGAAAGGGATTATGACTCATTGGTTGCCTGGAGAGTATGGATAAGTGGCAGTCACCCAAGTATGGGCACACCACAAACCAGCTATCTGGTTCACTTCTTTTCCTAGTTTACCTTGCTTTAGGGTTTGCTCAAATGATGTATCATGTTTCTGTGTCTCTTGTATATCTAGCAATAGAGCAAACAACTAACTACTAGAGTCTCTTGATCACTGGATCTGAACAACTGATAACACGATGTTGTTGTTGCTTGTCCTTTGTTCTCAAAGAGGACCATGACATCGCGGTGATGTCATGACTTGCACTGAACTGGATTTAAGTGAGGGAGGGCTGTGCAAGGTCACCAACCTCTTTCTCTCCTCTAGATTCATCCTCCAGTGGAAAGACATACATCAGGACAACTGGAGATGGCCCTGGACATTTAAGGCAATTGGGGTTAAGTGACTTGCCCAGGGTCACACAGCTAGTACGTGTCTGCGGTGAGATTTGAACTCGGGTCCTCCCAACTTCAAGGCCAGTGCTCTATCTACTGCACTGCCTTTGTGGCATCCTGAACAGGAGAGGTTGCAAGTTGTCCCAGAGCCACAAGGGGACCACGAGAGCTTTACAAATGATCTTCCCCACAGTTCTAACAGGAAAATATAGGTGTTGTTATCACCATTTTACATGAAGGCCCTGAGCCTCAAAGAGATTAAGTGACTTAATTACAGTCACATAGTCTAAAAAAAAAAAATATTCAAGTCACAGTGAGGTAGTGAATACCTACAAAAAATAAGGTTTAATGGTATGGTACATTTTTAGAGATCATCTATTCTCATATATTACAAAATCCCCATATTGATTTTTCAAAAGAAAAATTCTTTTTTTCCTAAAATAAATAAATGAAAATAAGGGATCAAGTCTGAGCCAAACCAGAAAAAGGTAGTTTAAAAAAAAAAAAGCACCACCAAAAGAAAAAAACACACAATAAAATCAAGAAAGCAAAGGAAGAGAGTGAGGAACCACTTTAAAAAACAAAAATAGAAAACCAACTGTCATGCCTGATCATCTAGTGGTACACTAGAAAGAGATCTGGAGTCACAGAACCTGGGTTCGAATCCCAGCCCTACCACTTAATATTTGTGTGACCTTGTGCAAATTACTTCACTCTTCTGACCTCAGTCTTCCAGTCTCTAAAAAAAGGGGTGGGGGTGGGGGCGCAGCTAGGTGGTACAGTGGATAGAGCACCAGCCCTGGATTCAGGAGGACCTGAGTTCAAATCTGGCCTCAGATGCTTGACACTTACTAGCTGTGTGACCCTGGGCAAGTCACTTAACCTTCACTGACTCACAAAAAAATAACGAATGAATGAATGAATGAATAAATAAATAAATAAAATTTAAAAGGGGGGTGGGATAGACAACCCCTAAAGCCCCTTGAAGCTCTAAATCTGTGACCCTATGATCTTTAAAAGTAAAAGAAGTGCGATATGATTTCTACAAAACCAAAATGCTCCAAGACCCAATAATCACATTTAAGAGTTTATATAGCAATATTACACTAGAGGAAATTAATTTGGAAAGTACCTTAGTAATTATAATACCTGTAATAATAATAATAGTACCTGTAATAATACTAATAACTAGAATCTGCCTACCTGTTTCAGGTTAGTAAAGCACTTTACGATTATCTCATGTGATCCTCACAACAATCCTGGAATTTACAGATAAGGAAACCAAGTTAAATGGAGGTTAAATGGAACCAGATTTGATTTGTTTTGAATTATAGAAGGTGACAAAGGATAGGGTTTTACATACTTTTCTTATTACAAGTTGTTTGGGGTTTTTTAAGTGAACTAGGAGGGTACCACAGATTAGGAGAGAAGGAAAAAACAAGGAGAAAACAGTGAAAAGCGATATAAATTAGATGTATTCAAGTCTATGACATCAATCTAAACCAGGTCTCTGAGTTTCACACAAAACAAAAATCAAACAAGTGACACGTCTTCCTCCGCCAATATGCTCCACCCCCAGTTATAATCAATCCAATATTCATTAGGCATCTACTGTGTGCTTACCATTATAACCTCATGCTCAGCCTGGTAAGTGTTAAGACCACAGAATTCTGGGCATTCCGTTTTATCAGTAACAGAATCCTGCTTTCCCTGTAACCTCACATGAACAGGGTTAGCATCAGGCACCAGAAAAAGAGCAGCATGCAGCCTGCCTCGTAAGAATTACAAATTGCTTCTGCAAGCTTTTCAGGTGATTTCAAGTCTTCCTTCGTTTTGCTACTCGTGAATTATGAAAGGTCATCCCTAATTCATGAGAAATATTTTGCCCCTCATCCTGCCCATTACCATATATCCTCATCATATCCTCTCTGTTTATGGGCACTCACACTCACTCGCAGACACCTTTACTTGGGCAATAAGGCACTGGCAGAGATTAGTTAGCCTTGTTGCCACACACCTATTGTACCATCATGATATTATCCCCAGCAGCAACACTTCTTGACTTCAAAGGAAGCAGATTCCTTTGACAGTAATGCACAGAATGACACCAAATGCAAGGTTAAAAGGAATTCATGAAAACTGAAAGAGCTCTCGTTGGATGCACTGAGTCTTAATCATTCTCTTGGGTTATCATGTCATTTAAAAAAATCTCTCCCCCTGACAAAAGGCTCAAGTACAGCCTTTAACAATTCATTTACACTAAAATCCCATCTCCTCCCACCTTCCATCTCTGTCCCTCTCCTCCTCCCACCCCAGGCAAATGCTTTCTTTTTAATAAAACATTCTGCTTCCAAGTAGTAAAATTTGTCTCCCAATGCTCAGCAGTGGCCACGTCTCATTCCTAATATCAGTGGAGAAATTCAAATTCAGAGCTGAGTCCATGCTCTCATTTCCAGATGGCATATTCCAGAGTTTCTCAAGTGATGCCAGCAAAAGTCCTGAGTTCAGACATCTGCTAATTGGCAATTGTGGGGGGGGGGGGGGGGGGGGCAGGGGGGTTGGGAGAAGGTGGGGTAGGATGATGAAAAGAGTAGCACCAGGAAAATCATACTCTGTCAAAGGACAAGGACTTTTGAGGCAGCTAGGTGGCTCAGTGGATAAAGCACCAGCCCTGGATTCAGGAGAACCCGAGTTCAAATCCAGCCTCGGACACTTGACACTTACTAGCTGTGTGACCCTGGGCAAGTCACTTAACCCTCACTCCCCCCACATACACACAGACACAAAAGGTATGCAAAACAAATTTCCATATTAACCATGTTTTTTAAAAAGGAAAAAAAAAGGAAAAAAAAGAAAATATGCTTCAATCTATACTCTGTGTCTACCAGTTCTCTATCTGGAGACAGGCAGAATGTTTAATCGTGAGTCCTTCAGAACTGTGGTTGGCATTGTGTTCATCAGAGTTCCTAAGTCTTTCAAAGTTGATTATTTTATAAGTAGTACAAAATAATTTATACCATTGCTTTTACTCTACATATTGTTCTGGTTTGCTCACTTCACTTTGTACTAGTTCATGAAAGTTTTCCCAGGTTTGTTTGTTTTTTAAACCATCCCCTTCATTTCTTGCAGCACAATAGTATGTCATCACAATTATATACCATAATTTGTTCAGCCATTTGAGGGGCATCCTCTCAGTTTCCAATTCCTTGATGATACAGTACACTGTTATACGGGATAAGTCTTATAACACTGGGTTGGAATATAGGGTCATTAGGAAATGACAGCAACAAAGTGACAATCTTCCTAATTGTCTCCCTGCATTCAGTCTTTCCCTTTCTCCAATCCATCCTCCACATAGCTGCCATTTTTGGAGGATTTTTTAAAAAACATTTTTATTCTATCCATCCTTCCCTTCCTCTCCTCCACCAGCCCAGGCAGTTAGCAATCAGATATAAGTCATTTACATGCAATTATGTAAAACATTTCCATATTAGTCGTTTTGTATAAGAAAACTCAAATAAAAGAAAAAAATGAAAGAAACAAAGTGAAAAATAGCATGTTTCAGTCTATATTCAAACGGTATGAGTTCTTTCTCTGAAGGGAGATTGTATGTCCTTTGGGATTGTCTTGGATCATTGTATTGCTGAGAATAGCTGAGTCATTCACAGTTCTTCATCAAACAATATTTTGTTGTTGTTGTTGTTTTTTTTTAGTGAGGCAACTGGGGTTAAGTGACTTGCTCAGGGTCACACAGCTAGTAAGTGTTAAGTGTCTGAGGCCGGATTTGAACTCAGGTACTCCTGACTCCAGGGCCAGTGCTCTATCCACTGCGCCATCTAGCTGCCCCTTCATCAAACAATATTGCTGTTCCTGTTACAATATTCTGGTTCTGTTTACTTCGCTATACATCAGTTCATGTGAGTCTTTCCAGGTTTTTCTGAAATCATTCTGCTTGTCATTTCTTATAGCACAATAACATTCCATCACAATCATATACCACAGTTTGTTTAGCCATTCCCCAAAGGATGGACATCCCTTTGATTATAGCTGCCATTTTGAAATTCCTAAAGTACAGGTGAGACCATGTCATTCCCCACTCCAAAAGCTTCAGGGGTTCCCCACTGTCTTTAAGATATAATATAGGGGGACAGCTAGGGTTAGGGTTAGTGGATAGAGCATCAGCCCTGGAGTCAGGAGGACCTGAGTTCAAATCCAGCCTCAGACACTTAACACTTACTAGCTGTGTGACCCTGGGCAAGTCACTTAACCCCAACTGCCTCACCAAAAAAAAAAAAGATATAATAAAGGGCAGCTAGGTGGTACAGTAGATAAAGCACTGGCCTTGGATTCAGGAGGACCTAAGTTCAAATCCAGCCTCAGACACTTGACACTGCCTAGCTGTGTGACCTTGGGCAAGTCACTTAACACTCATTGCCCCACAAAATTTTTTTTTAAAAAAGATATAATATAAACTGCTCTGCTTAGTATTTAAAGCCTCTCACGGTCTAACTCTAGCCTGATGCAACATTACTACAATTCATAGACACTTACTTGACTCCAACCAACTGGCCCATCTGCTATTCCCTGAAATCCCACATTGCACAGGCTGGTTCCTAAGTCTGATGCACTTTCCCTCTTCACCTCTGTCTCTTGGAAACCCTAACTTCCTTCAGGACTCAGATGAAATGCCGCCTCCTAAACCTCAGTGCCTGGAGCTAAATAAATTCTTGGTGACCATTTTAACCAAAGGATTTGATTCTTCAGTATATCCAATTAGCAGTGTGGTAAATTCCCTCTAACAACATGTTGAGGGGCGGGGGTTGTTTTTATTTCATTCTCTATTTGGGGAAGGAAGGTTGGGGTGAGGAGTGTAGAATGGGAGTGACATAAGACAGGTATAATTTAAATAATAATAAATAAAATAAAATTTCAATAAAAAACCTTTCTTCTCTCAAACTCTCTTTTCTTGCTGCTTCTCTCAAGCAAACTTCAAAACTAAAATACAAAACAATCCTATAAATCCTAACTTCCCAACATAAACTGTGCTTATTGATTTTTTAAAGTTTTCATTCAAACCCTGTACTTTTAAAACAAGCTAACTGTCTGATGTCACAAGGCAGAACATTTATGTCCAGCCCAGATGGGACACAATGAACCACGATTGGGCTACTCAGGCATGGCTAAATGTTCTGAAACTATGAATTAAAAAGGTACGCATCACTTCCATAGGAGCTTACTGTAAAATTATAGTCTTTGGACTATAAAACACTATAGTTAAGCAATAAAATTATTTCTGTGATAACCTGTTCTTCTAAATATTTCTACTGATTTGATTTCTGTCCACAAGTAAGCAAGTGGTAGTAAATCCTAATAGAGAGAATAGAACAGAGGATGTAATTTTGACCTTTCATCAGGAAGAACAGTTCCAATCCCACCTCCAATAATTGGTGTAACCATGCCAGTCATTCAAACTCTCAAAGCATCAGTTTCCTCATGAGCAAAAATGGGAATAATCATAGCTAACCTCACAGAGCTATTTTGTGGTTCAGATGAGATAATGGATGCAAAGCATTTGGCAAACTTTAAGCTACTTTATAAATATCATTCGCTGTTATTTCTATTACTGCAGAGTAATTTATTCATCTATTTAAGCTGGAGGGATTCAATTTTCATACCTATTTTATGAAATGTGTAAAAAAATGAAACTAAAAAATTCTTGCCCATTTCACACCTTCTCCAGATCAAATAACAATATCAAGAGGCTCTTGACAGGAGCACTAACTCAAAGACACCAGCCCCATAGAGCCCAACTCAAGTTCTCTCCTTAGTAAAGACCAAAATAAGCTCTCAACATAAGGATACTTTGTAAGCCAATCAATTTCAGCTTTGTCTTTCAGGGTGAG
Organism: Dromiciops gliroides; assembly: GCF_019393635.1. Lineage (NCBI taxonomy): Eukaryota > Metazoa > Chordata > Mammalia > Microbiotheria > Microbiotheriidae > Dromiciops > Dromiciops gliroides. The sequence continues at coordinate 166,101,659 of NC_057866.1, read as the reverse complement.
CAAGTCCTAGAGCTAAGGATACCTTTCCAGTTCCTTTGAGTTAGTTACCTGGACTCTCATCCATCAAGATGGGAGAAAGGAAAGCGGTCTTCTGTAAGGTCAAAAAAATTTAGGGATGAAACACCGGGGCTTCACAAAGCAAAGACTTGAGCACAGAAAAAGGATCTGTGACCCTATAAATATATGCACCTTGTGTTTAATACTTATTTAGCTTTTGTTCAGAGTGTTGAAATGTCTTGGGGGTAGCTAGGAGGTGCAGTGGATAAAACACCAGCCCTGGATTCAGGAGGACCTGAGTTCAAATCCGATCTCAGACACTTGACACTTACTAGCTGTGTGACTCTGGGCAAGTTACTTAACCCTCATTGCCCCAACTAAAAAAAAAATGTAATGGAAAGACTAAAGAACACTGATTAATGCCATGCAATACCATAGTTCATGAGGACTGAGGATGGAGCACACTGCCCAACTCCTGACTGGGAACTGATGGATTCCAGATGCTGTTTGAGACATGCATTTTTGAAGCTTGGCTGATGTCCTTCAATTACATGCCTCCTAGGTACCAGGCACTGTGCTAGATTTGGGTCTTTTTTAAAGGTGATTGTGGGTAGTTAGGGGCTAGTGGCAGTGATGCCAAAGAAAATTTAAAAAGAAGGAAAGAGGAATATTTAAAACATGTTAAGTGCATAGAAGATAAAAGGGAGACACAGACAAGTAGGACGGTTTTTAAACTAATTTATTACTTTTTTTAAAGCAAGCTATATATAATAATGGGTGTTCATGGAAGAATAGAGCCTCTGCTGCAAGAGCTTGTCAAACAATTTTCAAGGCTGCTGTGTCCACCTGTGGCTCTAAGAAGCTGTAGCGCACGCAGCAGCCACACACCCAGCAGATAGGCTAAACCGCGTTGAGGATAATCAACAGGCCACAAACCCATTGGTGAGTTTGGGGGGTGTCTACCTGCAGACTTCCCACAGTGGAATGGGAAGATGAGAACAATTTGTTCCAACAGCCAGAAAGGCAGCTTAGAACTTGGTTAGACGTCAAAGACACCAACTGCATCCACTGCATTCCAGGCCATCACCCATTCTGACTTTTTTCTTGCCACTGCACTTGGATGACTCTGGAAGAGAAAGTGAGGCTGACGACTCGTTTAAGTAGTGGATAAAGCAACAGCCTTGGATTCAGGAGGACCTGAGTTCAAAACCTGCCTCAGACACTTGACACTTACTAGCTATGTGACCCTGGGCAAGTCACTTAACCCTCAGTGCTCTGCAAAAACAAACAAACAAACAAACAAAACCACACAAACAAACAGTGGCAGCTAGGTGGTGCAGTGGATAAAGTACTAGCCCTGGATTCAGGAGGACCTGAGTTCAAATCCGGCCTCAGACACTTAATATCTGTGTCACTTAACTCTCATTGCCCTGCCAAAAAAAAGAAAAGAAAAGAAAACAGGAGCGATTTAAAAAAAAATAAGAAATGAACCAAGATTAGTTAAGAAAGTTACTTTTATGTAATTTACCAAGATAATGTCAGGACATGGTGACATGAGACAATCTGAGTGAAGAAGGACTTAGACTGAAGGAGGATATGCAAAACCAATGGATTGAGAAAAACTCTAAACTGAATAATTATATAAACAGGTTAGCTAGATTTCAGGGGTCAGACTGTAACTCTCTAGTAACTGGCCAATGGCGAACAAGGGAGGAACTTAACACGCGTTAAGGAAATAGGGTAAAAGGCGCCTGCGTACTCCTATTCTTTGCCCTCCCCTGCTGCAACAATTAATCACTGCTCTCGGAGCCCTTTCTCTCAAGAAAGAAATAAAAGAGCCTTTGACACTTAAAAAAAAATAAAATAGTTTTTAAAAAAGAGTTACTTTTTAAGAAATTATATGAAAAAAGTTTTGTAATAATTTTATGGCTGGAAGGGACCTTAAAGGGCATCAATTCCAACCCCCTTTCTCAATGCAGGAACTAATGTGTCAAACAGATGGTCAATTAACAAACATATATTAAGCGGTACTGTGTCAGGGACTGAATTAGGCACTAGAAACGCAAAGACGGTAGGAAAAACAACAACAATCCAACCAATAATTACTGCCCTCAAAGAGATCCCATTCGATACAGGATAGGGACAGAGGAAGACAAGAAACCCTATAACTAAACCATATAACTAGACATATCAAATACAAGGTAAGTGGTGGGGGAGGGGGCAGGGGGGGATCATTAAAGACCTCATGTAGGAGAGAGAGTGCTTGAGCCAGGGTCTGAAGGAAGATCCGGATTCTACGAGACAGGAGGGAGTGCAATCCAGGCATGTGGGAAAACACAGTGACTTGTGATGCAAGGTTGTAAATGAGGAACAGGTTGTCCATTTTGCCCGGAACTTTGATTATGTGAAGGAAGGAATGTATCATAAACTCTGAAAAGTAAGCTAGAGTCAGACTGTGAGGAGCTTTAAATAGCAAACAGAGCAATTTGTATTTTATCCTTAAGACTCAATATGACAGGCAGCTAAGTGGCTCAGTGGATAAAGCACCAGCCCTGGATTCAGGAGGACCTGAGTTCAAATCCGGCCTCAAACACTTGACACTAGCTGTATGACCTTGTGCAAGTCACAACCCTCATTGCCCCAACCCAAAAAAAGTTCATGCCAAACAAGGACCTCATGAAGGAACTGGATAGGTGTAGCCTGGACAATGGAAAGCTCCAGGGGGTACAGGAAAGCCATCTTCAAGTGTCTAATGGTTTGGCATGTAGAAGAAGGAATCAGCTTGTTTGCTTTGGTTCCTGAAGGCAGAAACAGGAACTGTGGGTAAATGTTGCAAAAACGATATTAAGATTGATGTCAGTCAGTTGGTCAACAAGCCCTTTTAAGTACTTAATATTATGTGCCAGGTTCTAGGTTAAGAAAAGCTTTCTAACAAAAATGAAATGGGATTTAAAGGGCTCTCCTTCATTATAGATCTTTAACCAAAGGTTGAGTGGCCATCTGTCAGGTACATGGTAGAGAAGACTGTAGATGGCACAATGGATAGAGCTCTGAGTCTGGAATTAAGAAAAGCTGAGTTCGGGGCGGCTAGGTGGCGCAGTGGATAGAGCACCAGCCCTGGAGTCAGGAGTACCTGAGTTCAAATCCGGCCTCAGACACTTAACACTTACTAGCTGTGTAACCCTGGGCAAGTCACTTAACCCCAATTGCCTCACTAAAAAGAAAAGAAAAGAAAAGAAAAGAAAAGAAAAGAAAAGAAAAGAAGAGAAGAGAAGAGAAGAGAAGAGAAGAGAAGAGAAGAGAAGAGAAGAGAAGAGAAGAGAAGAGAAGAGAAGAGAAGAGAAGAGAAGAGAAGAGAAGAGAAGAGAAGAGAAGAGAAGAGAAGAGAAGAGAAGAGAAGAGAAGAGAAAAGAAAAGAAAAGAAAAGAAAAGAAAAGAAAAGAAAAGAAAAGAAAAGAAAAGAAAAGAAAAACTGAGTTCAAACCCAGCCTCAGATACTTATCAACTGTGTGACCCTGGTCAAGTCACTTAACCTATGCTTGCCTCAGTCACCTCAACTGTAAAATGGGGATAATTATAACACCCACCTCCCATGGCTATTCTGAGCATCAAATAAGATAATATATGTTGGGACAGCTAGATGGTACAGTGGATAGAGCACCGGTCCTGGAGTCAGGAGTACCTGAGTTCAAATCCAGCCTCAGATGATTGACACTTACTAGCTGTGTGACCCTGGGCAAGTCACTTAACCCCAATTGCCTCACCAAAAAAAAAAAAAAAAAAAGCTAATGTGCAAAGTACTTAGCACAGTACCTGACATAGAGAAGGTGCTATACAAATGTTAGCTATTATTGTGGTGGGGGTTGTTATTTCCAATGTGGATTGAATTGCAAGCACCTCAAAGGTCCCTGGCAAAAATTCTATGATATTCAGCATGTGGTCAACCAGCCCTTCCTTGAAGACCCCCAATTAAAGGAAAACCCCTGTTTCAGAAAGCAGTCCTTTCCTCTTTTGAAAGGTTCCAATTTTTAGGCAGTTTTTCCTTACATCCTTCCTCTTTTCAACTTCTACCTTTTGCTCCTACTTTTGCTCTCTGGGGTCAAATCAACAAAGTCTATCCAGCTCTTTAAATACATGGAAGTATCAATGTATTTATGGAAAAACCAGTAAACTTAAGAGTCACAGGACCTTAGTTCAAATTCTGGTTCTGTCGCTTATTATCTATCTGTGTGACCTTGAGTAACTCACTTAGCCTATCTTAGACTGGTTTTTGCTATTTTTTGTATCCTTGGCACTGTCTGGTACACAGTAGGTGATTGACAAATGCTTATTGAATTGACTTGACTGGTGCTCAGTTTCCTGTTATGTTAAATGAAGGGGTTGCACTAGACCACCAAAAAGCCCCTTTGGCAACCTGGTGACCCCCAAACCAAACACTCTCCAGCTTGTCTGCATCTTTTCTAAAATGATGACCTACTGAGGTCTCTCTTAGTCTTTGAACCCCTAGAAGTACATGTAAATAGGTGATACAAGTCAAGACCAAGAATGTTTAGAATCTATTATCTGCATATAAATATCCCCTTTTGCAAAAATCCCTAGCTGGAAGCTCAAGGATTGGGCCCTTGGTATTCCTCAAAACCATTCACTACCAGCTGAATCTTGGACAAACTTGCTGCATTTGCAAAATAAGAGCAAATGAACCAGTCCTGCATAAATCCTCATCCAGCTTTGTGTGTTTTCCTTTATTGGACGAGAAAGCAACCCTTTGTCTGATTTAGGCACTGACCTCTGGCTTGTAGACCAACAGACTTACAGCACCACAGATTATTTAAATGCAAGGCACAGACCCAAAGTTAATTTGTCACTGGGAGAAACTGCTGCACTTTTATGATGAGCATTCATTTATGAGAAGCTATTAGCACAGTTTTCCCCTTAACCTTCTTCAATTTATTTTACACTGGTCACTCTTGCCCAGCAAACTTTTATGTGGCCTTTGAAGGCTGCATGATGTCAGTTACAAGAGCAGTGGGTTTTTCCAGCCTCAAGACAGAGCTAATGAAAATAAGGTGACCTGTTACCAGCAATCAATGACTTGCTCTTTCCCAGCCTGATATGGTGAAAAATATGATCAGAGAGGCACTTTTCCATCACCAAAATGAATGAAACTAGAGAGGCAGGGTCACATTTATCCTTGAACAGAGAATGATTTTTTAAATTTACAAACTTAGTATGACCTATCTCTGTTAGAGATCAGCTTCTTCTTAAATAAGACCAGTCTATAGTAGTCATATGATCCTGATTAATTTCTCTAAGTATATAGACTTATCAAGTCACTAGAATAAGTCAAGCCAAACTGAAATTATCAAACATTTTGCAATGACAGTTAAAGAGGAGAAAGGGGTTTTGATTCACCTTGAACAATTCTCCCATTTGTTTTGAGGCCAACAAAGCTATGGTACTTCTTACTGATAAAGGATCTAGTTTTATTTAACTGATCAAACATTTATCAAAATGGCTACTTCACAAAAGACATTGTGCTAGATTCTGAGGATTGGGCAGGGAGGGGAAGGGTTCCAGTGTGGAAACCCTCTTCACTGATGCAGTCTGACAAATACATGCAACGGACAGAATCTGAGAAAGCTGCCTGGAGCACTGAAAGGTTATAAATTATTTGTTTATTTATGGTCACACAGCTAGTAAGTATCAGAGGCAGGATTTGAACCCAGGTCTGCCTGGCTTAAAGACCTTCTGTCTACCAAGTCAGGGGGATCTTCACTTGAAGCCTATGGCTCTCTTCTCAGAACAAGGCAATAGATAGATAGATGGAGGGAGGGAGGGAGGGACGAAGAGAGGGAGGGAGGGAGGGAGGGAGAGATAGATAGACACAGACTGACTGATTAGATAAGATATGGATATGAATAAAGGAAGAGGGAGGAAGAGGGAGAGGGAGAGGGAGAGGGAGAGGGAGAGGGAGAGGGAGAGGGAGAGGGAGAGGGAGGGAGGGAGGGAGGGAGGGAGAGAGAGAGAGAGAGAGAGAGAGAGAGAGAGAGGGAGAGAATAATTATTTAGGAATACAAAGAAAACCAATTATATTAAAATACAGTTATAAAAAAAACTTTTGAAGTTCACAGACCCTCAGGTTAAGAAACCCTGCAATAAGCTATGCTGTTGGGGGTGTAAAAGGAAAAACAATTCCTGGCCTTCAAAAGCTTCTGTTGGACTTCTATTCATACACACATAAGAAAATACAGTATGATGTGAGGCAGGAGTCACCACTTCACAATGGACTAAGGACTTCACAATGTGCCACCTGCTTCTTCATTTCTCACTAGGCTCTGGAGTTCTCTATTACACCCCCTCCTCCCCAGTTATCTCCTTCCCTCCTCCACCTTTTCAGCCTCCTTTTATGTCCTCATTAGAATGTAAGATCGGGGGCAGCTAGGTGGCACAGTGGATAAAGCAACGGCCCTGGATTCAGGAGTACCTTAGTTCAAATCCGGCCTCAGACACTTGACACTTACTAGCTGTGTGACCCTGGGTAAGTCACTTAACCCCCATTGCCCCACAAAACAACAAAAAAAAAAAAACAAAAAAAAAACAAGAAAAACAAAAAACAAAAAAAAAACAAAAAAGAATGTAAGATCCCTGAGGGCTGGGACTGTCTTTTGGCTTGTATTTGTATTCCTAGTCCTTCAAAGGCCTGGCACAAATTGTTGTTTCAGTCGTGTCCAACTCTTCGTGGACTATATTTGGGGTTTTCTTGGCAAAGATACAATGAAGTAGTTTATCATTTCCTTCTCCAGCTAATTTTACAGATGAGGAAACTGAGACAAGCAGGGTTAGGTGACTTGCACAGGATCACACAGCTAGTATCTGAGGCCAGATTTGAACTCATGAAGATGGGTCTTCCTGATTTCCAGCACAGTGCTCTATCCTCTCTGCCACCTAGCTTCACTTGACCATAATGACACTTGAATGAAGATAAAATTATAAGAGGTAGTGATAAAGAAGGAATACATTCTGATCTTAGAAAAACATGGATATACTTGCAAAGAGTGAAATGAGCAAAACCAAGAGAACATAGCATACAGTAACAGCAATACTGTTTTAAGAACATTGAGTGAATAAATCATTTTGACTATTATAAATGCCAGAATTAAGCACAAAGGACATATGAAGGAAGACACTATCTGCATCCAGAGAAAGAACTGATAAATAGAAGTATGTATAGAATAATTTTACATAAATATGTATATATACATATACATATTCATATTTGATGGTAGCCATTTCTAAGGTGAGGTGGAAGAAGGATTAAAAAAAGGGAAAAAGGATATTTACATGATAACTTTATTATATATTTAAAAGTTATACATAATAGATTTGCAGTTTCATGTGCAATCATCTTTTTTATTATACTCTACTATGGAAATGCTTGTTTTATTCCATAAATTAAGAAGAAAATAAATCAAAAGGGAAAGAAAGAAAGGAAGGAAGGAAAGAAGGAAGGAAGCAAGCAAGCATACATTCTAGATAAGCAAATGGATGGGAGGAATGAAGACGGGAACAACTTGTAGTTCATGAATGAAGAGGAATAATATGAAACATCTGTCTTCAAATATTTGAAGAGCTGCCTTATGAGTAAGGGATTAGACTTCTTTTTAGCCCAGGAGGAAAGAATTGAGTCAATGGGTAGAAATTGTAAAGTAGTAAATTTGGATTTAATGTCAAGGAAAAAGAAAACTTCTAACTAGAAAAGTCAATTTTCTAAAGAAAACTTCTAATTAGAGTTATCAAGGGGGCAGCTAGGTGGCACAGTGGATAGAGCACCGGCCCTGGAGTCAGGAGGACCTGAGTTCAAATCCGACCTTAGACACTTGATATTTACTAGCTGTGTGACCCTGGGCAAGTCACTTAATCCTCAGTGCCCCCTACACACAAAAAAAGTATACAGTTATCAAAAACCGGAATGGCTGCCTCTGAGGGGTAGTGGGTCCTCTCTGTCTGAGGTCTCCAAGCAAAGGTTGGATGACCACTGAGTATATGATAGTGGGGATTCTTTTTCAGGTCCTTCCAACTGTGAAATTCTGTGATTTTGTAATAAGGTTAGAAATGAGGTGAAACCAGGTTATAAATAGCCACAAATCGGGGCAGCCAAGGGGCACAGTGGATAGAGCACCAGCCCTGGAGTCAGGAGGACCTGAGTTCAAATTCAGCCTCAAACACTTGACACTTACTAGCTGTGTCACTCTGGGCATGACACTTAACCCCAACTGCCTCACACACACAAAAATAAATGAATGGCCACAAATGATAGACTAAAGAGTTTCAGTTTCACCACAGTGGTAGTAGGAATCCAGTGTAAGCTTTTCAGGAGTGGGGAAGGACCAACACGATCAGACCTGTGCTTTGGGAAGATCATTTTGGTAGCCATATGAGAGGAGAGAAAAACTAACAGCAGTGAAGCCAAACAGGAGCCTCCTTCAGCATTCAGGCAAGAGGCAATGGGAGTTGGGATGGGGCATCCGAAGTCGGTAGTGATTCGTGAAGAGGAGATAAATGCAAAATTAGTCAAGCAAAGGAGTGGAAGAGAATCAAAAGTGAAAAGGGGTAATGGGGAGAGGAAAAAGTTGGAGATGTTCAATCTTCTTTAAGCCTCCCTGCTTAAGGAGTTAACAAGGCACCCAGAAATCAGTGTTAGGATACACCCCCAGGATCCTGGAAATTCTTCCAGCTCAACCTGATGAACACCTTGAGACCACCATCCAGGAACTGTGACAAGCTAATGACTGTCCCTAGGAAGGGAACACATTAAAAGAAGAGAGAGACTTATGAGAAAAAACAGACTGATGGATGGCATCATCTAAGTTCCACTGACCAACCATCAATCTTCAGATGATCATGGTGAAGTACCAGTCTATACCTGGGGAAATACTCGATTGCAGTTCCGCATCCTCACTGGAAACACAGAGCTAAAAGTTTCACTCATTCCAGCTGGCTCATCAGTACAGTGACAAGTGACAGACGGACCACAGAAAACCATGGGAAGAAGACGGGAACTTCTTGTGAGCTTGCCACCTGACAGAGTGCTGGTGTCATTGCTGCAGCAAGGTTTCTGTCACTAAAGGAAGGGTCTAGTGCATGGAAATGGTATACAATGATAAAAAGTGAGCTCATCCAGCCCTGCAGGGGCACCTTCCTCACTGACATTCTGCCTAGCATTCTCAACCTCAAATGCCAAAACAGCACCATTAAGCCCTGAATCACGGTTACTCCACTTGCCTCCCACTTGGGTTGGCTACAGCTCCGTCTGGTTCGGAGATCCACTGGTGGGAATCGCCAACGATAGTCTATCCCTTACACACTGTGTCGGTCTATTCAGCAATAGCTCCCCCTAAAACTCCAATAACTTTCCAAACCAAAATGGCCACTATCTCCCTATGAAAACTGTCTCCCCCTATTAAACAGAAGTTCCCCGACGGCAGAGAATATTTTCAGGTTTGTATTTGTAGTGCCAGAGCTTTGCATATTACTTGGCACATAAGTAAACAGTAAATTTTTCCATTCACTCAATGGTAAAGAGGCAAAAGAAACTTGTTCCAGCCCCGGGGAAGGCCACATGGAAGGGATCCTGGAGATAGAATGGGCAGGACACATATACCAACTTCTTCTGAAGAAGAGTGTCAAAATGCACAGCTTAAAGTTTGTCACTTAGAAGCAACAGTTACACAACCAAGGTACAAACCAATGAGTCTGCACAACAACAGGTAATCCAATTTTGCCAGGTGGAAAGGGCCTGAAGATGCACTACAGATGCAATAATGCCTTTCTAACTCACCCATATCAAACAAGTCAGTCACTTAAAGCAAAGTTCTAACAGTGAAGAAGAAGGGGGTGGCTAGGTTGGTGGTTGTTGTTGGGGGCGGGGTGTTACTGTCTTTAATTTGAAATTTAAAGTAATTGTGACAAATCAATGGGCTTAGTCTCAGGAGATCTGGGTTCACAGATCTGATACCTACCAGCTATATGATCCTAGACAAGCCAATTAATGTCTCTGACCCTCAGTTTCCTCCTCTGCAAAATGGGGACACTACTATTTGCAAGATAGTTGGAAAGAAAGTGTTATATAAATGCTGAGTTAGGAGGAGAAGGAAAAAGAGGAGGAACAAAATTAAATAGGAAGGGCCATCATGCTAGCATTTATTGAACACCAAATCAGAAGGAATGTTAGGTGACTACTGGATACCTACTACGTGCAAGACATGCATCTAGGCACCATAGGGAATCCAAAAATGAATAAGATAAATTACACGACGAAAGAATCAAAGATCTCATATTTTAAGGCTGGAACAGGATCTTGAGTATGGCATAATCCAACCAATCCGGAGCCCATTCCAATCTGGAAGGATCTGCCAAAGTTTGTATTCTACTGGAAGAGGCTCTGTGACCCCAAGCCTTGGTATCTATCCATTATGCCACACTGCCTTCCATCGTATGTGGATAAACATATGGATTATATAATTAGACAATTCTTCAGCTGATAATTATTTTGACTTCAATTAAGACTTCTCCAGCAAACAGCCACCAGGAAGCCAAGCCCTTTCGGAAAGTATCACTGTGATGCTGTAAGTGCTTCAGAATTGTTCCTGTGGGGGCAGCTAGGTGGCGCAGTGGATAAAGCACCAGCCCTGGATTCAGGAGGACCCGAGTTCAAATCCGGCCTCAGACACTTGACACTTACTAGCTGTGTGACTTTGGGCAAATCACTTAACTCTCATTGCCCAGCAAAAAATAAAATGAAATAAAATTAAAAAGAATTGCTCCTGTGAAGAACCATTCTACCATGCAAGGAAGGGCATCGACTGAATTGTTAAAGCTTTTTCTTTGAAAGAGATTTGCAAGCTATACCTCAAGTGAAACATCAAGCCTTTTAATGCCAGTGCAAGGATCATAACTAGCTGGAGTGAGCTTTAAGAAAAGGAAGAATAGGGGGCAGCTAGGTGGTGCAGTGGATAAAGCACCGGCCCTGGATTCAGGAGGACCTGAGTTCAAATCTGGCCTCAGACACTTGACACGTATTAGCTGTGTGACCCTGGGCAAGTCACTTAACCCCCACAGCCCCACAAAAAAGAAAAAGGGAAGAATACAAAGTGAACCTGCTCCCTTCCCCAGCAACATGAAATCTACTCATCAGACAGCCATCACTCTGATGCTGAAGAAAAACAGCCCTGGGTCAAAGGTGGGATTTTGCCCACAAGAAAACTGGTCTTAGGCAGGGTCCATGCTTAGGCTGCTTAGATTCCTGGTGAATTTGGGAAGTTCTGGGTAGGCAGAGAGTCAGACTGTAGTCCTGACAGCTGGAAAGGAATGAGAATGGGAATGAAGATGGGGTGGAGGGTAGATGCTGGTGGATGCCACCAAAGACTCACTTTCATTCTCTACCAACCCTAAATCAACTCCCTTCAGAAACTTCCTATGGATGGACATTAGCACCCCAAGGTGATAAAATAAACCCATCCCCACACTCAGTAACTTACCCTTAAAAGACATTCTTGGGGCAGCTAGGTGGCACAGTGGATAGAGCACCGGCCCTGGATTCAGGAGTACCTGAGTTCAAATCCAGCCTCAGACACTTAACACTTAACTAGCTGTGTGACTCTGGGCAAGTCACTTAACCCCAATTGTCTCACTAAAATAAATAAATAAATAAATAAATGAAATTTTTAAAAAGAAAGGAAGTGGGGGCAGATAGGTAGCTCAATGGATAAAGCACCAGCCCTGGATTCAGGAGGACCTGAGTTCAAATCCAGTCTCAGATACTTGGCATGTACTAGCTGTGTGACCCTGGGCAAGTCACTTAACTCTCATTGCCCCGGAAAAAAAAAAAGGAAGTGGGTTCATAGTTGGGAAGGGAATTCATGAAAGACCAGTAACATATAAAAAGAAAAGGTGATCAATAAACATTTAAGAAGGGAACCTGGAAAATAATTTTCCAGTAACATCACTACTGTAAAGACAACACATTGAAAGACTTAACTAATCAACGCAATGAACAGGCACAATTCCACGGGCCTCATGATGAAACACGTTACCCATCTCCACATGGACAGGTATGCAACTCAGGGTACAGACTGAGCCTTTTTTTTTTTGACAGCCAGTTCTGAAATTTGTTTTGCTTGACTATACGTGTTTGTAATGGGATAGAACATTTAAGAAAGTGAAAAATGTTTCTGTGGCCAATTAGGGTGGCTGTATTTTCCTCAATTAACTCTAATAACCTGACTCAGAACCTCCAGCAGGATTCTGGCCTAACATCCCCAACCCTTTATATCTCTAGCACCAAATTTCTTGAGCTAGCAATTAAGAAAAGTCCAGTAAACTGACTCCTGACAGGACCAGGCATATCGCTAATGACATAAAATGACAAGGCCTCGGCCTCCTGCCAGAATATCACAAGCAGCAAGAATATGATTCAAATTAACTGATATTATCTAAGGGCCAAAGCAACCTTCTCCTTTTTTTAGCTTGGTCTGCATCATGAAAAACAGATAAGACTTAAAATGTGAATTTTCCAGTTTAAACACAAAACAGAGGATTTAGAATTTGAGCTATGCTTTGTTTTTTTAAAGTGTTCCACACTTTTTGTACATAGATCATAAAGATTCTTTTAAAAAATGAGTAGTTTTGGGGCAGCTAGGTGGCGCAGTGGATAGAGCACCGGCCCTGGATTCAGGAGTACCTGAGTTCAAATCCGGCCTCAGACACTTAACACTTACTAGCTGTGTGACCCTGGGCAAGTCACTTAACCCCAATTGCCCCTCAAAAAAACAAAAACAAAAACAAAAATGAGTAGTTTCCCTAATATTCCCTACAATTGAATAGCTTCTTCCTCTTAATAAATAAAGTTCTCTGCCTTGGAAAATGAATAGGAAATCTCTTTTCTAAAATGCTTCTTTATTCACATGAAGTTTTAAGTGAAAGCCAATCCCTCTCTTCCTACGATATTCATTCAACTTAAATTTAGGGTGAATTTGATTTTAAAAGAAAGGTGTCATTAATAGTTATAATGAAAATTATAACTGTCATTTATATAACATTAAAGTTTGTAAAGCACTTCATATTCATTATCTCATTTGTCCTCAGAACAATGCTGTGAAGGAAATGCTGTTATTACCATCTCTACTCTAAAGATGAGGAAACTTCCAGCCTCAGGCACTTGACACTTACTAGCTGTGCAACCCTGGGCAAGTCACTTAACCCTCATTGCCCTGCTTTAAAAAAAAAAAAAAAAAAGAGGAAACTGAGCCTCAGAGTTAAGTGACTTGCTCTGAGACCACTGGAATAGCAAATGATGGAGCCAAGATTTGAACCTAAGGCTTCTGCCTTCAAGTCCAGCTCCTCCCAACCTACCACCTCTTGGTTCATGGCAATTTCATCATTCGTAGTCAGCTTCAGAATTCATATTCATCTTCATAGAATATTTAACCATCATTTCAACAGGAAATAGCTTCCCAGAGTGGGAGAAAATTATAATATTCATAAAGTACCATAAAGCATGCAATCTAATTGACTTAGTTTTATGTACAAATGAAATGAGAGTAATCTTAAATGCATGTGCCTCAGAAAAAAAAAAAAAGATCATTTCTCTGAAGTTGAATTTCAAAGTATTTTCTGACAGCCCAGGTCACTCACTGGTTTTCTATGATTCACTGTCATTCCAAAAGATGCCGGTCTAAAGTAGCTCTTCCTCTAGAACAGAAAAGTTAAAACAGGAGGCTCTGGTTTCAAGCTAAGGAAACCACCCCTTCCCTTCCCTGCCTCCTCCCCAAAAAGCTTTTCACTCTAGAAGGGCAAAGGAATTCATGCAGCATTAACTGGAAGGAACAATTTTCAAACAAGGAGAAAAACCTCCAATGAACCCCAAACCACTCACTCAACTCAGAAGATGAGGCCTATGGGACTCTCACAGAAGACACAGGGATCGCTTGAGGGTTGGCCAAATTCTGAAACTGTATTTCAGAAGAAACCACTGCTTCAAGGCTGGTGCTGCATGGATGTGTTTACCAGGGACACAAGAGAAAACAAACTCAACCAGTTTTTCTCGTTGCTTCTACGAAAGCAGTTATTTCAGACCAATAAAATGACACACCGAAAGGGTTTCCCTGGACCCAATCAGACTATTTTTGGCAGCACCCCACCACCCAGCCCTGTTCTCTCCTTCCAGCAGACAGGGTCGGGTTTCTTGCAGCCTAAACTGGCTACCACCTCCCTCCTTATTTCCCTCCCTATTTCAATGTCTCCAGGCCCACATAGGGCAAAGACTCACCTTTCCTGACTTTTTTTTATATTAGGATCACAAGTTTTTGTAAAACACCGTTTTATTTTCCATAAGTCTAGGAGGCTTACTAACCCATGTAGCAAGTCTGTCTCTGTCTCTGTTTCTCTCTCTCTGTCTCTGATTCTCTCTGTCTTTGTCTCTGTCTCTCTCTCTCATAAAGGGTGCCCTGTTTTCTCAGGTTAACATCCACAAACTGCTGGGTTTCAGGACAGTTTGGCTCCACACTTGGTTTCCTGGTGTTAAAAGTCATTGAGACAGAGGGTCTTTGAAAGCTGAAATGTACAACTTGTCAGTGGTTTGTTTGTTTAGTAGGGCAGGTTTAACAACAGTATATTTTGGTGGTGTTCTTTAATTCAATGAGAAAAGGTTTGTAAGAAATTACTGTTCCATTCCAGGGCCCTAATCTCTCTAGTGAATACCTGAATCCCTCAGATACGCTAATGATCCCAAAAGGGATTCCGGTTAAAAAGGCATGTAGGTAAGGGACTGGACTTGGAGTCAGAAAGACGTGGGTAGAAATCCCACCTCACATACTTATTAGCTGTTACCCCCAGTCAAGTCAGTTAAATATTTCTGTGCCTCAGTTTCCTTATCTGTAAATTGAGAGGGTCAGATTCCAAAGGTGGCCTCTATTGGTCTATCCAGTACTAAATCTATGTACCTATGATGTTATTCTGAGAGAGGCAACAAAGTGAGAGACACAATACAAAAGACAAAAACGAGGCCACACAAAACTGAAAGGAAGATAAGTGCCTAGCCCTAAAGAGCAGCTGAGGCAGCTTGATCTAGTGAACAGTTTAGAATATATGGAGTCAGAAGACCTAAGTACAAATATCAACACATAAGCCTGCGTGACCTTGGGCAAGCTGTTTACTTCAGCACTCTAGGACTCCATTTCCTCGTCAGTAAAATGAGAGGGTTGCAGCAGGTGCATAACTAAGGTTATGAAAATCAAAGTCCCTTCTAGCTCTAAATTCATCTATTCCTCAATCGATCAATAAGCCTTTACACTAAGTGGCCAGGTACTGGACTAGGTGACAAAAATGGAATAACTCCTACTCTGAGCAGGGATCATATGTAACCTAATTGGCTAGTCAACCACATCATTCTATGGGGTTGGATGGGCTGGCCATATAGGAGGGTGCCCACAGCTGTAAGAATGCTCTGATAGATGAAGTGAGTCCAACGGTAGACTAGTTTCCTGAAAGAATGAAATGTGACCTTGCTGATGCCCGATGAAATCCCCATTACAATGAGCTCTCGCTGTAGTACCAAGTCTGGTTCTGTACTCCTACAGGCCGCCTGCCACGCCAAGAGTTTTCCCAGCCACAGAGAAACAGTAAGCTTTTTTTATCCTGTACACCAAGGCTGCCACTTCCTTAGCATCTCGTGGGAGCTTATCCTGGGGCCTGTCAACACCACCAGAGAGCTGGTCTAGGTGTGCCGCCCAGCCCCAGAGCATGCTGCATTCTTCCAAGGTTGGTCAACGCCAACATTTCTGAATAGCCTAACTGTTGGGTGGTAAGCTTCCTCTAAAACTAAATCAGAAATCAAAATTCTTTGGACTAAGAGAAAGCCACATCACAAGAAGTATAGAAGCCTGAGGCTTCCTCTTATAAATACCTGTTGGGTTTCAGAAGCAGTGGGCTCCACTCTGGGATTCTTAAGCTAAAAGTCATTTAGACGCGGGGTCTTTGAAAAGGGTCCCCCCCATTTAGGGCAGGAAATGGGGTGCAGGGCAAAGATCTCTGTTTGGAATCAAAGGACCCAAGTTCATATACCACTTCTGTCACTTAACAAACTGCCTGTCCAACTCTGAGCCCAGCTTCCTCATCTGAAAAATAAGGGAATTGGACTACAGAACCTCAAGGCTCCTTCCACCTATTGGTCTATGAGCCTATGAACCCGCAAGAGGAAGTGCGTTCTCCTCTTCCCCATGTGGATGCTAGTTTTCTACAGAGGCCTGGTCAAATCAGGCTTTCACACGGCTAAAGACAGCACACAGCCTCCTGAATAAACCACAAAAGGGGGCAACAGCCTCCCCAAGCCACAATACACCAGGATAATCTGATGAGGGGGAAAAACTCATCTGTAACTCTATCAGCACTGTACATCACAGCCTGCTCAGTCACAGGGTTCTCTGAACGGTTCCTCGTGAAGAAAGGGTGGATACATGTACAAAAATATTTATAGCTGCTCTTTACGTGGTAGCAAGGAATTGGAAGTTGAGGGGGTGCCCATCAATTGGGGAATGGCTGGACAAGTTGTGGTACATGAATACAATGGAATACTATTGTGCTGTAAGAAATGATGAGCAGGAAGAGTTCAGAGAAACCTGGAGGGTCTTACGTGAGCTGATGATGAGTGAGATGAGCAGAACCAGAAGAACATTGTACACAGTATCATCAACATTGAGTGTTGACCTACTGTGATGGACTATATTCTTCTCACCAGTGCAATGATACAGAAGAGTTCCAGGGAACTCATGATAGAAGAGGATCTCCAAATCCAAGAAAAGAAAAAAAAAAAGAACTGTGGAGTATAGATGCTGATTGAACCATACTATTTCTTTTGTTTTGGGTGCTGTTTTGTTTTGTTTTTTTCCTATTTTGAGGTTTTGCATTACTGCCCTGATTTTTTCTCTTATAACAGGATTAATGCAGAAATAGGATTAATGTTATTATGGATATATATGTGTGTGTGTATAGATATAGATATATATATGTATATGTATATAGATATATAGATATAACCTACATCAGATTACCTGCTGTCTAGGGGAGGGGGGAGGAAGGGGAGGGAGGGAGAAAAATCTGAAATTGTAAAGCTTGTATAAACAAAAGTTGAGAACTATCTTTACATGTAACGGAAAAAATAAAATACCTTATATGTTAAAAAAAAAAAAAAAGAAAGGGTGGATAGCAGAAAGAATATGAAACTTGGGGCCAGGAAGGCTGAAGTACAAATACCACCTCTGGCATTAGCTGGATGACCAACCATCCATAAGTCCTCTCTTCCCTGTGCCTCAATTTCCCCATCTATAAAACGTAGAAACCAAAACCTGAAGTAGTAAAGAGAGTGCTGAATTTGACTCCACAAAGATCCAGGTTCAAATCTTGAATCTGACTCTGCCTGTGTAAGCAGGGGCAATTCATTTCACATCTATGAGACTCGGTTTGCTCATCTACATAGAAAAGTGGAGAGAACACTTGATTTGAAGTCAGGAGGGCCTTACTTCACATCCTGCCTCAGCTATTAGCTGTGTGACCTTAGGCAAGTCACTTAACCTCACTGTGCCTCAGTTTCTTCAAATATAAAACGGGCATAATGATAGCACCTACCTCACAGGGTTGTTGTGAGGATTAAATCAATTTACGTATGTAAAAGACTTTGCAAACGTTAAAACATTATATAAATAGGAGCTGTTATCTGTTTATGGTATATATGTATATACATGTGTGCACATGCATACGTGTGTGTATAAATATATATATGAAGAGAGATAATTCTTAAACTCCTGCTACGTATCAGGTACTGGGATTAAAAAGCTAAAAATGAAACACTTCCTTCTTATATTCTATTGGGGGGGAGTACATAAATAAATAGAAAAATGAATAAATGCATGCAACATATATAAAATATAGACCTTTAGTAGAAGAAATCAAAGCCATATGGGAATGGGATGAAGTCCATATCATCCCCACTGTCCTGGATCCCATTGGAACTGTCCCGACAATGATTTCAGGGAGCCTACAGAATGTGAGCTGACATCCTCAATACTTTTCATTCAATTGCAAAAAAAGAAGCCATTTTATACACTTGCACACCAGTCTGCTAAATATTAAACATAAGGCAACAATCACAGAATACTGAATTAACCCAGGACCATTTTTATCCACACCCCATCAAATCTCAGATGAGAACTAGAATAACAACAAAAATAGTAACAACAACTGCAACTGAACAAGTCCAGAAAGTTCCTGCAATGGTATAACTCCCCATTTCTCATTCCCAGAGGCGGACAAAATAGGCCAAGAAGAAGGGGAAGAAGGTAGCTTCAAATGTCCACTGTGAATATGCTTCTTCCTTAAAGCACAGAAGGTCAGGACAGGGACTGCCAAAGACAATTCTGGCTCTATCAGTGGTGATGTCACAACTGTCAATCACTAGGGTCTTAAAATATGATAACAGACTTGAGGAAAAGGTCCATTCTTCCTCTAATAAGTCAATTAGTCAACACCTACCAGCTTACTTTTTTTTTGGTCAAAAATAATTTTTTTCTTTTTTTAAATAATAAACATTTTTATTTATAGTTTTGAGTTCCAATTTTTATCCCTCCTTCCCTCCTTCCCCTCCCCCCTCCCGGAGGTAGTAAGCAATCAGATATGGCTTATACAAGTACAAGTATGTAACACATTAACATATTAGTCATTTAGTACAAGAAAACTTGAATTAAAAAAATGAAAGAAAATGAAAACTAGAATGCTTCAGTCTGTGTTCAATCAATATCAGTTCTTTCTTTGGAGGTGGATAGTATGTTTCATCAGTAGTCCTTTGGGATTGTTTTGGATCATATTGTTGGGAATAGTTGTCATTTACAATTCTTCATTAAACAATATTGCTGTCTCTGTGCACAATGTTCTCTTGGTTCTGCTCACTTCACTATACATCTGTTCCTAGATGTTTTTCCAAGCCTTTCTGAAATCAGCCTGCCTGTCATTTCTTATAGCACAATAATATTGCATCAGCATCATATACCACAGCCTGTTTAGCTATTCCCCAATTGATGGGCATTCCTTTGATTTCCAATTTTTAGCCACTACAAAAAGAGCTGCTATAAATATTTTTGTGCAAATAGGTCTTTTTCTCTTTTGGGGGGATGTCTTTGGGATATAAACCTACCAGTAGTATTTCTGGATCAAACGGTATGCACAGTTCTATAGCCTTTTGGGCATAGTTCCGAATTGTTCTCCAAAATGACTGGATCTTTTCACAACTCCACCAATAGTGGATTATCTTCCCAGTTTTCCCACATCCCCTCCAACATCCAATATTTTCTATGTTTGTTATATTTGCCACTCTGACAGGTGTGAGGTGATACCTTAGAGTTGTTTTAATTTCCACTGGCTTACTATTAACATATCCAAAGTCTTCGCTAAAAAGTAATGGGGGGGAGGGCAGCTAGGTGGCACAGTGGATAGAGCACCGGCCCTGGATTCAGGAGAACCTGAGTTCAAATCCGGCCTCAGACTCTTGACACTAGCTGTGTGACCCTGGGCAAGTCACTTAAACCCCATTGCCCCCCCCCCAAAAAAAAAAGTAATGGGGAAAAATATTGGTGGCAGGTTCTGCCTTGCTTGGTATAAGATATCCCTCTGGACGAGCCCTGGATTCAGGAGGACCTGAATTCAAATATGACCTCATACACTTGTCAGTTACTAGCTGTATGACCCTGGGCAAGTCACTTTAACCCTCATTGCCCTGCAAAAAATTTTTTTAAATATATAGATATACCTCTGGGGAAAAGAAGACAATAAACTCATCATTTCAAGGGTTATAAAAATTAAAGGGTAAGGTTTTGCACGAATACAAGCATTCACCAATATGGCTGACTTATCCCCTAAAATAAATGCAGCAAGAACCATCTTTGATCTTAGAGAATCTCTTCCCATATTTTCCAAAATTACAAGTCTAATTTAAAAGGGAGAAAATCCCCTTCACTCACAACAAGTAATAACAATACTCCACAAGGAAAATGAAGCATTCTCCCCTTAAAGCTTTCTGAGACTTACAAGTAATAAGAAAGCCCCACCTTCTGTCCAAGGCCCAGGATGTATTGCTTTTTAAGCCCTCAGTTCCAATCTACAACATGAATGAAACTGCAGAAACCTGAGCAAGAGACAGCTCTCTTCCTAGTACTCCTCGTTTGTAGATTATTTATGTGTCCTATTGCATTTTCTCTAGAATTTATTGTGTATGTCTTGCTTCTTTAACTATATTGTCAGCTCCCTCAACAACAACAAAAAAACGCAACACACTGTCTTGTATTTCAGTAGTATCCCCCACCATACCCAATATGGTGCCCCAAACATAACAGATATTCACATAGACAACTGACTATTCCTTTCTTCCAGATCTGAGAAAGAAGTTCCCATTTCCCTCACCCAACCTGCCTCTGTTCAGTCACCATGTGCCACTCTAGTGAGTTTCTCTTCAAAACGATAGAGGAATCATGATTCTCTGTAATTCTGTCTAAATGCTTAAATGCTTTCACACTCTCTGCTACTACAATTCAAGTGGGCTATTCAGAAGACTACAGGATCATAGCTTTCGAGCTGGAAGGGATCCTAAAGACCAGCTAGTCTAGCTTCATTTTAGAGATGAGGAAAGTGAAACAGACTAGTTAAGTGACTAGTCCAGGGTCACACAGCTAGCATCTGAGACAAGGGCCAAACCCAAGTCTTTCAAACTTTAAGTCTAAGACTGTATCTACTGGGTCATCATGTCGGCCTTTCTAAGAGGTCTCCTAGACAAGATGGCTTCTTCACAATGCCTCATTACACAGAGTTGGAAGGGATCTCAGATGTGTGCTAGTTCAACTCAAAGCTTAAAAAAAAAAATCTTCTAGACTAGCCTAACACGGGCCAATTCTGCTATTTCGTGAGGACCAACAGGAAGAGGAACCCACTGCCTCCCCACATAGCTCACTCCACTTTTTTGGGGGAGGAAAAGGAGGAGACAATTGGGATTAAATGACTTGCCCAGGGTCACACTGCTAGTGTCTGATGCTAGATTTGAACTAAGGTCTTCCTGACTCTAGGGCTGGCACTCTATATAGCTGCCCCATAGCACTCCACTTTTAGAAAGCTCTAGGGGGCAGCTAGGTGGCACAGTGGAGAAAGCACTGGCCTTGAATTCAGGGGGACCTGAGTTCAAATCTGGCCTCAGACACTTGATACTTACTAGCTGTGTGACTCTGGGCAAGTCACTAATCCTCATTGCCCTGAAGAAAAAACAAAACAAAAAAGAAAGCTCTAACCATTAGGTAATTTGTTCTTCAAGCCCACAGTGGCTTTTCTGCAACTCTCCTTCCTCCCTTAGTTCTTAGTTCTGCCCTCTGAGGCCAAACAAAACAAATCCAATCCCACTTTCACTAGGTAGCCTGTTAAAAACTTGAAAACAGCTAACATATTACACACACACACACACACACACACACACACACACACACACACACACACACACACGTATGCTATTCCTTCCTCCCAGAAAGCCACTGGTAGGTGGCAAAATGGATAGAGCACTGAACCTGGAGTCAATCATTCAATCAATCAACATTTATTAAGTGCCCACTAACTACCAGGCACTATTTTAAGAGCTGGGAGTCAAGAAGACATGAATTCCGGGGCAGTTAGATGGCGCAGTGGATAGAGCACAGGCTCTGGAGTCAGGGGGACCTGAGTTCAAATCCGGCCTCAGACACTTAACACTTACTAGCTGTGTGACCCTGGGCAAGTCGCTTAACCCCAATTGCCTCACCCCCCCCAAAAAAAAAGAAGAAGAAGACATGAATTCAAATGCAGCCTCAGATATTTCATAGCTTACTAATGTGACCATGGGCAAGTCATTTAACTGCTGCCTATCTCAGTATCCTCAATTGCAAAATGGGAATAATAACACCTATGTCCCACAGTTGTTGGAAGGATCAAATGAGATATTTGTAAAGCACTTATTAGCACAGTGCTTCATACAAGACACTGAATACATGTGTGTTCTCTTCTCCCTTTCTTCCCTCCATCTCCAACTATGGGCATTTCTCCTATTCTCCAAGGTCCGTCTCAAATACCACCTCTTCCATGAAGCTTTCCTCTACCTACAGGTGAACTTCTTTGAACTTCCAAAAATATTTTATTTGCACCTCTTTCGTGGCACCTCTCTCATTCACCTATTTTTTTTTTTTGCAGGGCAATGGGGGTTAAGTGACTTGCCCAGGGTCACACAGCCAGTAAGTGTCAAGTGTCTGAGGCCAGGTTTGAACTCAGGAACTCCTGAATCCAGTGCCGGTGCTTTATCCACTGCGCCACCTAGCTGCCCCCTCATTAACCTATTTTTATTTATGACTACATATCGTAGATATTTATGCATACGTCTTTAATCCCCTATTAGATTAGCAACATGGTACAGTGGAAAGGGATGGAAAAAGAGCCAGAGAAGCTGGGTTCAGACCCCAGCTCTGCTATTGACCAGCTATGTGACCATTTGCTTCGGTTTCCCTTTGTATAAAAGGAGGCTGAACTAAATGAGCTCTAACATCCCTTCCAACTCCAAACCCTAAAATCCTACTGGAAGATTCATGAGGCAAAGAGCCATGGCCAATCCACCTTGGTGTCCCCCACTGCACAATGTCTTATATTCACAGGAGATGTTCCTCCTGTCCAAAAAAAAAAGTTTTGAATGAATAAATACTTATTTTTTTAAACTAACATTCAAAGCTCCAGTTTAAAAAAAGGAGCTTTCAAGGAGTAAGAAGTGTACCACAGTGACACCTTACAGAAGAAGGATTTTTCCAACTAGAGCTACATCACAAGTCAAGCTGCAGTAACTGTGCTATCATTTGTAAGCTCTCTGAAAATCAATAAGCCAGGTCTGGTTAACAAAGTGTTCTAAAGAGGTTTTATAAAGTAATGTAACAGGCTCTCAGATGTAACCGACTGTCAATCCTTATTTGGAAAATCCTTTTGTAGGAAATTAAGCTGGGCAGAAATGGTTGTCTTTAGGACTGATGGAATGTTTCTGGGGAAAGAAAAAACAAACAGATGTCTGACCCCTGATCTGAACAACTACTAAGCTTTGTAAGTCACTTTGTACCATCCTTTTGATATTGATAGAAGGAGGTGGTACTGTGATAACATATATAAAAATCAGAAACAAAATGGGTGTCCATTGACTAGGGAATGGCTGACCAAACTATGGTAGACATACAAGTAATGGAATGGTATTGTACAAAATGAAATTGAGGAAAAAGGAATTCAGAGAAACATGGGAAGGGTTGTATGGATAGAGAGTGAAATAAATATAACAGAAAGCATGAGATACTGCTTGACTTCTCAGTGGGTGGCAGAGGGGCAAGAAGGAGGGAGAGAATTTGGAACTCAAAATTTTTAAATGAACGTAAAAAAAGTTTTAAGTCTAATCCAAAAATGAATTAGTGTGGCATAATAGATAGAGAGCTAACCTTCAGAGTCAAAAAGACCTAGGTTCAAATCCCTCCTCCGGCACATACTGTATGACCCTGGGAAAGTGACTTCATTTCTCAATACCCCAGAAACCCTCTAAGACTCTAAGTTGCAGAACAGATGCCAATCTGCACTTGAGCTCCCCACACTGATGAGCTCACAGGTACAGTCAAAAACAAATATAAAGCAAGAGTACAACCTACAGAGGCCAGGGCAAAGCATAATAAAAGACACTACAAGGAAGCCAAATTCTTGAGTAAGTGAAAAACAAATAATGGCTGTAAAGAACAGATAATGAATATGTATCCCTCCTCTTCACAAAAAAGTGGGTGATTGCTAGGGCAAGGACCCTATAAAAACATTTTTTTCTTATTTATCTTTTTTATCCAGGAGGGTTCAATTGAGGAGGTAGTTCTGGAAATGACAGATATAAAAAGCAAATCGAATCAATAAAATCTTTTTTAAGGAAAAAAATAAAATGAAATAAAGGACATAAGTCATCACTGAGCATAAGTCAAGGAGGTTTAATATTCAAAGGATACCAACGTTGGGTGTCCATTCCTTTGGCTTCAAGGTTTATCATTTTCAGGGCTGTAGGGAAGGCGATCAGTACACCATTTTTCATTGCCCAGAGAACACAGAAGAGAAGCGTAGCCCTAGTCCTTCTGCTAAATCCCCTGGAACTTTAGACCAATTGTGGGGCACAGCACTAGCTTCCCATAAACACAGGTGTTCAAGCTTTCGCCTAGCCACTTGCCATACTGAAATGTCAGGTAAGTTTATCACTCTTCTCCAGGGTAAAATATTCATGCTACCCAAATAGTAGCAGCTGCATGTGTCTCATTGTAGGTGTGTATGTTATGTCGGGGGGTTTGTTTTTTTTAATGTACCAACAAAGAACTATTCACTGATAGACAAGGAGCAAGAAAAGGCTGTATGCTGAACCACACAAGAACAGAGTAGCAAAGAGTTTACCTTGAAGGGCAATTTTGGAAATCATAAGATTATATATTTAACCTTAAATGAGTATGTCCAACTTAAAAAGTGAAAACCCTTAGAAGGGGGGTCTTTTTTCTCAATCCACACATGCCTTGGTGGCCTCTTCACCATATCATCCAAGATGAGCTCTGAGATCAAGAAGCTCTTGTTTGTTTGTTGTTGTTGTTGTGGCAATTGGGTTTAAGTGACTTGTCCAGGGTCACACAGCCAGTATTGAACTCAGGTCCTTTTGAATCCAGGGCTGGTGCTCTATCCACTGCGCCACCTAGCTGCCCCCAAGAAGCTCTTTTGCCAAAATGCTGAAGCAAACTTATCCCTTCCCTCAGTGGATTCCCATGAAAACCAGCAATGATATCTGGTGCAACTCAGAAAGGAGTCACTGGAAAAGGACCAAGGTGGGCTTATGAAGAACAGTCCACGTGGTGATGTGCATATTTATCCTGTACCAAGTCAAAGTGCCTTAGCATGACACCCCCGAAAAGAAGTCAATTCTGTTCTGAGAAGAGAATGAATGGAAAGGCATTTAATAGGCTCTTATTATGCATCAAAGCACTGTGCCAAGTGCTAGGAATACAAAGAAAAAAGCAAGACAGTGTCGGTTCTCCAGAATCTCACATTCTAATTAAGGGAGACAACATAGAAAGGAGGTTTCAACTTCATGGCAGATGGTATGGGCAAGTGGCAATGAGAATCCAACAGGAAATGCAATAAGGTAGCTGGTACGGCCTGATGGGTCTTGATTAGCCATCATCCCTGACTACAAGAAGGAAGTAGTAGGGGCAACTAGGTGGCGCAGTGGATAAAAGGAGGACCTGAGTTCAAATCTAGCCTCAAACACCACTTGACACTTACTGGCTGTGTGACCCTGGGCAAGTCACTTAACCCCAATTGCCTCACCAAAAACATACAAACAAAAAAAACGAAGGAAGTAGTAGGTCCATTGGTCAGAACAGAGTGGAGCTCTGGGTTACATCAGACAAAGGTAGGGATGAAAGGTGAATTTCTACATTTGGCCAAGAATGAGCCTCCTGTACCTGTTGGGAACTGGGCAATAAGAGTTGAGAATGTGAAAGGTAGCTTCTTCAAGGAATACTTCTGCTGGCTATCAGAAAGAAACAGAAAAAGAGGTCTCCCTAGTGTTGATCACTGTCTCATACCCTGATTAGAAGCTGTTTGCTAAGCTCTTAGTCCTTGAAGAGGCTGATCTTACCATTTGGCTTTTGTTAACTGCATTAATAGGTTCAGGAATAAATGTTGTCACTGAATAGTTTTCAGTCATCTACAACTCTGTGAAAAACCCCAATGAGGGGTTTCTTGGCAAAGATACTAGAGAGGTTTGCCATTTCCTTCTCCAAATCATTTTACAGATGAGGAAATTGAGGCAAACAGGGTTAAATGACTTGCCTAGGGACAAATAGCTCGTAAGTGTCTGAGGCTGGGTTTGAACTCAGGTCCTCCTGATTCCAGGGCCACTGCATTATCTACTGAACCAATAATACTTTTCTCTTTTTTTTTTCTTTTCAGGGCAATGGTGGTTGTGACTTGTCCGGGGTCACAAAGCTAGTAAGTGTCAAGTGTCTGAGATCAGATTTGAACTCAGGTCCTCCTGAATCCAGGACCAGTGCTTTATTCGCTGCACCACCTAGCTGCCCCCTGAACCAATAATATTTTAAAATATTTTTTTAACCTCAGAAAGAGAAAATGAGTAATGAATCATCGGATCAGAGAGTCAGAGTTGAAAGAGAACTTAAAGGTCATATAGTCCAAAACGCTCATTTCCCATACAAATAAATAAGTTATAGGGGCAGCTAGGTGGCGCAGTAGATAAAGCACCGGCCCTGGATTCAGGAGGACCTGAGTTCAAATCCAGCCTCAGACACTTGACACTAGCTGTGTGACCATGGGCAAGTCACTTAACCCTCACTGCCCTGCACAAAAAACAAACAAATAAACAAACAAAAACAAAAAACAAATAAGGTATAGAAAGCTTGAGTGATATACCCAAGGTCACAAAGGTATTAAATAGCTACACCAGAATATGAATTCAGAACCTCTGACTCTATATCCAATACTCTCCAAATCTATCACTACCTGGTGATTTCCAAGAATAGACGAAGAGCTATTTAAAAAATGTGAGATTCTTGGTTTCCTATGTGGAAACCTCCTTTCCCTCCATGAGATCCATGAGAGCAGGAACTATTTCACTGTTGTCTTTGTATCAAGGTGTCTAGCACAGTGCCTGGTACACAGTTGGTGATTAATACATGCTTGCTGATCATTTTACTAAGAGAAACAGATTTCAGGGTATCAGAGTGCTAAAGGTATTGTGTTCCTTCCCACTTCTCATTTGGGAATCTAGTCTAGGATGTGCTGAAAGAGTTCACCTTTGCTTGCACTGCTCCAGAGTTCAGATCTCATCCTTCCTGCACACACATACCACCTGCTCCCCTCCCCAGAAATCTTTAAAGTTCCAAATTCCACCTCATTCTAGATCTAAGAGTCTACAAAGGTCATAGCATGAGAAACAACCAATGGCCAGAAGAATGGTCAATTAGAAATGACCATTTGAAAACATGCTTCAAACCACTAACAGTAAGAAAAAATGCAAATTAAAACGTCTCTTGAGGTTACTTCACATCTTGAAAACTGGCAAATACAACAATAAATGGGAATGATCAATACTGCTGACACTGTGATAGGACAGTATACTGTTAGAGCTGTGAAATGGTTTAATCACTATGGGCATCAATTTAAAATGATGTAAGAGGGGCAGCTAGATGGCGCAGTAGATAGAGCACTGGCCCTGAATTCAGGAGGACCTGAGTTCAAATCCGACCTCAGACACTTAACAATTACTAGCTGTGTGACCCTAGGCAAGTCACTTAACCCCAATTGCATCACCAAAAAATAAAATAAAATAAAATTATATAAGAAAAGTGACTAAATAGCCCAAAACCTTTGAGTAGGGTACAGCTGAGAAGATACCTTAAAGAGATGAAAAGAAACAATGGTGCCATACATACCAAAATATTCATGGCATCAAGCTTTGTGATATTAAAGAAAATGGAAATAAAGTGGGTGTGTACATATTGGGAAATTGCTTTTTTTAAATGTAGTATACATGAGTAACAAAACATTTACTATGCAATAAGAACTGAGGAATATAAGGAAGAAAAGCAAAGGAAGATCTATATAAACTGATACAAAGTGAAATAAGGAGAACTAAAAGTACACCATGCATAATGATTTTGTGGTTGCTTTTCAGTCATGTCCAACTCTTCATGATCCCATTTGGGGTTTTCCTGGCAAAGATACTGGAGTGGTTTGCCATCTCCTTCTCTAGCTCATGTTACAGATGAGGACCTGAGGTAAACAGGGTTAAGTGATTTGCTCAGGGTTACAAAGCTAATAAGTGTCTGAGGTTGGATTTGAACTCAGGAAGATGAGTCTCCCTGACTCCAGACCCATACTCTATCCATTGTGCAACCATGCTGCCCCACATAATGATTAGAGTAACATAGAAGATCACTAAAAAGAAGCTGACCTCTGAGTAACTGAAAAATCAATGACAGTCCTAGAAAATAGAAAACGAATCATAACTCCCTACTTACAACAGAGAGGGAGACTACTAGATCAGAATGTTGACATGATGATCAAGGTGTTTTTGTTTATTTTCATTTGTTACAAGGGAAGGTTTGATCTGGCATTTCACACACACATGCAAAGTGATGGAAGGACAGCAAACATCAATAGAATTTCTTTTAGAGAAAGAAAGAAAAATAACCAAGGGCAAGCACCAGCCAATAAAAGAATTTTATATTACCACAACTTTTGCTTTTCTTTATAGAGTTTGTATATACACAGGTCTCAGAGTCCAGTCAATGGAGCTGAGTTAAGTCACTAATGCCAAAGGATCCAAGGATATTCTCTCTCTCTCATAAGTAATTCATCAATATCCTCATAATACATGAACAAATCTAAAAACTGAGGGCAGAAAAGAAGGCAAAGTGATACAAGGACAGAAGGCATAAATAGATTTTTTTTTTAAGAGAAAGAAAGAAAAATAACCAAGGGCAAGCACTACAGCCAGCCAATAGAAAAAAATTCTACTACCACAACTTCTGCTTTTCTTTGTGGAATTTGTATATCCACAAATCTCAGAGTTCACAGTCAATAGCGCTGAGCTAAGTCGCTAATGACAAAGAATCCAAGGATATTCTGCCTCACGAGTATTATCCTCATAATACACAAACAAACCTGAAAATCCCTGCCTTCAATGAAGTTTTTTTTAAATGTTTTGCTGATGTCTTTTGTTTTCTACATGGCAATCACTTCCCAACATGGCTATCACATCCAAACTCTCCCTTGTCACAAGGGAAAACAGTTAAACAAAACTGACCCAACAAAGCAAGGGCATATGACACCATTTGCAATAACATCATGCCTCTCACAGTCTACCATCTCTCTAGTAGGGGGCAGTGTGTTTCATCGCCTGTTCTCTAGGATCAAGCAAGACTGGTTACTGAATTTAGTCTGAGTTTAGTTGCCTTTTAAAGTGGTTTTCATATAATTTATTGCCAACACTGTGGATGTCATCACATCCATTCTAGTTTCTTCAGTCTTTGCCAGTTCATACAACTCTTCACGTTTCTATTAATTGCATATGTCTCAGGGTAAAGTAATATGACATTTCATTCAATTGTACAAGAAATGGGAACACTCATTGTTTCCAGGGTTGGTTTATTTTTTTTTCCTTCTGTGCTTTACAAACTGGTGATGGTGAAAAAGCATCTGTCCCCATTAAAAGTCAGTCAGACTCTATGCTGTGAGAAATGACATGCGTGATGAATAAAGAGAAGCATGGAAAGAGCTACATGAACTGATGCAGGGGAAAGTATACAGAATCAAGAAAATCACATAAACAATGGCTACAATGATGTAAATGGAAAGGACAACTACAAAAAAGGGAATGTTTCAAACTTATAAAGAATAAGCATGGCTCAAAAGAAAAGATACGAGAAAACTTTCCCACTTGCAGAGCAGGGACAGTCAAAAAATATTGTACATTTTACAAACTTTCACACTTTTCTTCTGTATTAATTGATTGTGCTGATTTTCTTCCCTATTCTCTTGTCTTTGAAAAATATGATGTTATATGGGATAGCTCTCTAGGAAGGGAGAAGGAGAATTTCTAGGGAAAATATGATATTTTTAAAAATCAATAAAAACTTCTTTAAAAGTCAGTAATACTACCAGACAGTGTCTACTGCTTCATAATTTCCACCTCCTTTATTTTGGGGACAGAAAAATAAAGCCAGATTAGGATCTCAGAGGTAACAATCCATGTCTTTCAAAAGGAATGGCAGATTTTCAGAGAAGATGAGACTCTAGAGCCTGTTTTTTCACTTACTTGAAATGCTGAAGAGGTCAGGTTTTGTTTTATCTTTTATTATCAGCTCAGTATCTACCGGGAAGGAAGTCAGCATCATTTTGGAGTTTTGAGATCCTCCCTTCCCAACTAAATAGTGCATTATAAGCCCTCTGAGTCAGTGAGGTTGAGTGGCCAACTGTGTTGTTATATATAGTGCTATTCTGTTATTAAAAGCAGAGTTAAAAGATCATTCGTTATTTAACAGTCATCCAATAAAAATTTGTTAGCACCCACTAAGTTCAAGATCCTGTGGATCTTATAGAGAATAAAAAGATGGCTGAAACATTGTTCTTTCAATGGAGCTTGGTGTGCACGTGGGGCGGGGGGGGGGGGGGGGGGAGAAGCCTGGAGGAAGAAAAACAGAATTGAGAAAAAGGGAAAGGAGGGGGAGGGAAAACAAGCAAGGGAAGTGGGAAAATAGGAAAAAGAAGAGGGAGAGAGGGAAGGTAGGACAGAAGAAGAGAGAATGGAAGGGGGGGGGAGAGACCTAAGATTCAAGCATAGGAGTAGGGGAGGGGAAAGGAGAGAGGGGAAAAAGCAGCTCCCTTTTCATTTTGTTTTGTTTTGTTTTTAGTGAGGCAATTGGGGTTAAGTGACTTGCCCAAGGTCACACAGCTAGTAAGTGTCAAGTGTCTGAAGCCAGATTTGAACTCAGGTCCTCCTGACTCCAGGGCCGGTGCTCTATCCACTGCTCCGTCTAGCTGCCCCTGCAGCTCCCTTTTCAAGCAGGGTAACCCCCACAGCGATAAAACTAGGGAGGAGTTTGTATAAGGGAATGGGAACCTGAATCTTCCTTTGATTAAGGAAGCCAAGATCCTGAGCCAACCTGGACAAGAATGAACTCTTCATAAGCAAGAAGCAAAAGAGAGAATCAGCGGGCAGCTAGGTGGCACAGTAGTTAGAGCTCCTGCCCTGGAGTCAGGAGGTTCTGAGTTCAAATCCAACCTCAGACACTTAACATTTACTAGCTGTGTGACCCTGGGCAGTCATTTAACCCTCATTGCCCTGAAAGGAAAAAAAAAAAACAACACAAAAGAGAGAATCAGAAGCTTGAGGAGTAAAAGGGAAAGGAGCAGCAAAGGTAGAAGAAGAGAGGAAAAAAGGGAAGAGGAGACAGAAAAGAGGGGAGACAGGGAGGGAAGAGAGGGAAGGGAATAGGGGAAAGGAATAAGAGAAAGGGGAATAGAGAAGGAAAGAAATAAGGGAAAGGGAAGAGAAGAAGAAAAGAAAGGAGAAGAGGGAGAAAGGAAAATAAGAGAAAAAAGAAAAAAAGAAAAGGGAAGAGGCGAGGGCAAGAAGGGAGGGAAGAGGAAAAAGAAGAGAGGGTAGAGAAGAGTAACTGGAGTGTGATAACTGATGTTTATATAGTACTTTAAGGTATACAAGGCGTTTTATACTAGTGATCTGACTGCATCCTCGCAACTGCCCAGTGAACTAAGTGCTAATATATTATTCTCATTTTATAGCTGAGGAAACAGGCTCAGGATTAAGCGGCTTCCCCAGCTAGTGCCTGGGGAAGGATTCAAACCCGGGTCTTCTGACTTCAAGTCGCACACTTTACCTACCATGCCTCACCTCCCTTCAATAATACACAAACAGCTTACAGCACAGAAAGAAGTAAGTGTCACATGATTGGTACAAAAAACTATAACAATTCAGACAAGGAAGAGAGAAGCAGAAAAGACTTGATTAGGGAGAAGGTCTCTCACATTTTAGGAAGTGGACAATGTGTGGGTTTACTTTGTATGACTATGCTAATTTATTAGAAGAGCTCTGTTTTTGTTTTTATTTTCAGATGGAGGAGAGTGGGGTTTGGAAAGAGGGCTAGGCATAATGTTACTCAAAAGAAATGAAAGAAGGGGGGCATCTAGGTGGCACAGTGTAAGAACACCAGTCCTGGAGTCAGGAGGACCTGAGTTCAAATCCAGCCTCAGACACTTGACACTTACTAGCTATGTGACCCTGGGCAAGTCACTTAACTCTCATGGCTCAGCAAAAACAAAAAAACAACAACAACAACAACAAAAACAAAAACAAAACATAGGAGCCATGGCTTTGGGCTCTGATTTGAAAGATAGGCATGATTTCAATTGGTGGAGATGGAGAGAGGACATTCTAGGAGGCAGAAAGAGCCTGAGCAAAATCATGGAGATGAGAGAAAAAAAAGTAGACTTGGGTTCAACCCATCATTTGGGAAACAGAAAATTTCTAGCATCTCATGCTACTAGAAAAAAGAATTATCTTCTGATTCCTTCATGATGACTGCAGTGAAGCTTCTTGCAAAATCAAATCCTTACTTGCAGGGCAGCTAGGTGGTGCAGTGGGTAAAGCACCGGCCCCGGATCCAGGAGGACCTGAGTTCAAATTTGGCCTCAGACATTTGACACTTACTAGCTGTATGACCCTGGGAAAATCACTTAACTCTCACTGCCCTGCAACAGCAACAACAACAAAACAAAACACACACACACAAACACACACACACACACACACCAAAAAAAAGAGTAGAGAAGAAGATAGAGAAGAAGATGTGAAATACCTGTAGGAAGTTAATGGCTAATAATGAAGAGGAAAACTCCTGATATTCAAATACTTACTTGCAAAATCCTTTGAGATCCTGAAACAAAAGGTTTGATATTTATAGCTGTTAAAACAGTTGATTTCTAAACATTCTTAAGTGGCCATGTGACAAAGGGAGGATCTCAAATTTGACTCTGAGAATTTAAAAACAAACCAGCTTAGGTCTAAAGTCTTCTCTAAAGAGGAGCCAATGTTGTGTTGCATCCTGTACCAGTATCTTGGTGGCAGCCCTGTGAGGAGTTTGTGGAATGACCAAGTAGATCATTTGGGTGCTCGCGAGCATATTAGTAGGCACCATTGGTCAAAACTCCAAGTCTTACTTTTCCAGCCAGGCAGTTCTGGGTCCTGATGTGGTACAGTGGGCTTTTGGGACCAAAGCCAAGGCCACAAACAACAGACCCCACTCAAAAGCAACTTCAAATAACATATGAATTTAATCCATTAATCTCCCTTCTAATCCATGCCTCACCAAGATTGGAGGTAGCCAAGGATTGTCTCAGCCTCTGGGGATTTTAAGAAACTGGAAAGACTTCTAGTCCATAACTGGCTATAAAGCCTGTGTCTGTTAACCAAGGACCAACCCAGCTTAGTGACCAAAGGCTCAATGCCAAGTTGGCTCTAGGATTTATTTTTTTTTTTACTGTAATGTATCAGTTCTAACGTAGTAGAAGAGAATTTGAGCTTTAATCCCAGCAATGTCACTTACAGGGCAGGTAGATGGTACAGTGGCTAAAGTGCTGGGCCTGGAATCAGGAAGATGCCTCTTCCCGAGTTCAAATCCAGCCCAAGACACTTACTTAGCTGGGTGACCCTGGGAAGTCCCTTAACCCTGTTTGCCTCAGTTTCCTCATCTGTAAAACGAGCTGGAGTAGAAAACGACAAAGCACTCCAGTATCTTTGCTAAGAAAATTCCAAATTGGGTTTTGAAGAGTTGGACACAACCGAAACAACTGAACGATAACATGCCACTTACTACATGGTTTATACTGGGCATTCACTTAACATGGCTGGGCCTCAGTTTCCTCCTCTGTAAAATAGCTGCCCCTTTCAACTCTAAATCCTAAGTCACAAAAAAGTAAAACACAAATATTTTATCAGTAATCATGAAAGAAGCCTCCCTACTTTCAAGGATTAGTAAGTCTAACTTATAGACTTATATTCAAAGTAAAATATATGCAGTCTGCATCATTATTTAAGACTGTGCAGTAACAATATATTATGGGCTGACCAGAATGTGCATGGAAATACTGTCCCTTAGGCAGAAAACCTTCAGGCAGTTGGAATAAGTAGCCCAAATAGGAGCTGCTTGTCATTATCATTGTTTTAAGAAGTGTGCAACTACTCAGTTTATCAAAAGCACAAGAAACTCACTTCTCTAACAGAGCTATCTCCTGGGTCAGCATTTTAGCAAATCAAGCATTTGAAATAATGTGACAGCCCTATCTTAACTAACAGACGTAATTGCAGAGCATCCTCTTACATCCCCTCATAGGAGGAGGTTGGAGAGAGAAAGCAAATCAGCCTTGCATAAAATATAGTCTACATCTTCCCTTTTTTTTTTTTTAAACTGAGGAGGCCACTTGAGTTAGCTTCAGCTGAACTACTAGACTGAATGAAAAGAGAACATATAGTAATTCTATCCTCTGAACCTATCCAAAATATAACTGGGAATTTCTGTACCTCGGTTCAGGGGAAAGGGGAGGGAATAAGAAAGGAGAAATAACCAGAGGAGAAGAGGGCAGGAAGAGATTTGGGAAGAAAGGAGAAGAAAAGGAAGGAACAGGAGAGAGAGAGGAGGAGGAGAAGGCCCGAAACCAGTCCCCAAGACAACGAGCACAGAAAGCCCCTGTGTTTGGAGGGGCAGACACTCTGCTGTAACAGAGACCTTGAGGACACTTCAAGGCTGCTTCGAAGAAAACTATCCACATCCCTGCTCCTTCCAGAAAGGGGCCATCTGGTAACTTCATATTTTAACTAATTATTCTTGATAAATTGATACTGGGGCCACTTGTTTCTTCACACTCGAGAGCTAAAAAGCCTGACTCCTGGAGTGATAAATCTCACAGGAAACAGGGAGCTGTTTTGGAGGAAGAGACTGAATTTGGGGGGGGTCAGCCCCTTACAAACCCTCAAACTATAATGTTAGGTATGATTCCAGAGGATCAGCAACGAAGCATCTACCCACCTCCTGACAGAGACAGGGGACCATGATGCAGAATGAGGCACATATTTTTGAATGTGGCCAATTCAGGAATTTGTTTTTCTTGATTCTGCATATGCTACATAGAGTATTTTCCCCCAATGGAGAGAAGGTGAGAGGAAGAGAAGATAGATTTTTGTTTATCGAAAAATAAAATAAAATAGAATAAAATTTTAAAGCATAACGTTAGGGTTAGAAAGCACCTAAGAGATCATTTAGTCTAACTCTTTCATTTTACAAAGAAGGAAAATGAAACCCCAGAGAAAGGAAGTGACTTTTTCAAGGACATAAAGGGAGACTTATTAAGAAACATAATGAGAGAATATAATTATTATCCATTCTCTTCTTACAGAAAATGAAGCTGAGCTGAGGAAGTATTCAATGGAGCCCAAATCTCATGGAACTAGAAGGAACCTCAGAGACCAACTTGTTCAACTTCCTCATTCTACACCAAACAAAGACTCAGAGTATAAATACTGGGGAGGCAACTTGAACCAAGGTCTCCTGAACTACTGTTCCCAGCTCCTTGAGGCAAATTATTGAAACATAAAAGGGAAGGAAAAATGCAGAAGGAAATTAAGCCTCTCCAAGGCTGAGAGGCTGATAGCCCCCCTCCTTTTTTTTTGAGGCAATTGGGGTTAAGTGACTTGCCCAGGGTCACACAGCTAGTAAGTGTTAAGTGTCTGAGGCCGGATTTGAACCCAGGTCCTCCTGACTCCAGGGCCAGTGCTCTATCCACTGTGCCACCTAGCTGCCCCTGATAGCCCCTTTTTTGCACAGCACTACCTAAAGCACTCTCAGCTTCACCAGGTCATGATACTGCTAAGAACTTCTAGACCTAGAATAAATGAAAATGATAGGTTTAGAGAATCCTGGGAAGAATTATATGAATGGAGGCAAAGTGAAGTCAGCAGATGCAGTCTAATAATTTATACAATAACAGTGTTGAAAGACTTAAGAAATCTGATCAAAGAAATGACTAATCACAACTCCAAAAGGCCAAAGATGACACACCACCCACCTCCTGACAAAGAGGGGATAGTCCTAGGGTATAGAATGAGATAGAAGTTTTCTGAAACAGCCAATGAGTGGATTTTCTTTCCTTGATTATACATATTTATTACAATGATTGTGTTTTTCCTTTTTTTTTTTAAATGGGGGAGAAATTTTTTTTAAAAGATTCATTTTGGGGGCAGCTAGGTGGCACAGTGGATAAAGCACTGTCTTTGGATTCAGGAGGACCTGAGTTCAAATCCAGCCTCAGACCCTTGACACTTAACCAGCTGTGTGACCCTGGGCAAGTCACTTAACCCTCATTGCCCTGCAAAAACAAAACAAACAAAAAAAAAAAACACAAAAAGATTCATTTTTTAAAAATCTTTAA
Source organism: Dromiciops gliroides (assembly GCF_019393635.1). NCBI lineage: Eukaryota > Metazoa > Chordata > Mammalia > Microbiotheria > Microbiotheriidae > Dromiciops > Dromiciops gliroides. The sequence continues at coordinate 166,065,494 of NC_057866.1, read as the reverse complement.
AAGTGCTTAAGACATGAATTAACATGGTGAAGTTCTTTTTTAAATATTGCAAATATATGTATAATTAGTTATGCTGTTCAAGTATGAGCTTGTAATAAATTATATTTTAGCTTGAGTTCTTGGGGGGAGGGGAGAGAGGGAGGAAGAAAATTTGGAACACAAAGTTTTTTAAAAATTGATGTCAGGGCAGCTAGGTGGCGCAGTGGATAAAGAACTGGCCCTGGATTCAGGAGGACCGGCGTTCAAATTTGACATTAGACACTTGACACTTACTAGCTGTGTGACTCTGGGCAAGTCACTTAACCCTCATTGCCCTGCCAAAAAAAAAAGGGAAAAAAACTGATGTCAAAATTTGTATTTTATGTGTAATTTCAGAAAATAAATTATATTTTTAAATTTGGTTTGAAAAGGAGTAAACAGTATACTAAAAGACTCTAAAGTTACAGGTGCTCTGAAATGCAATCATAATTTTAGAATAATTTGCAAAACTAATTTTTTTAAATAAGAAGATAGAAAACTGTTAAGATGGTACTAATATATGAAAAACAAGATGCATCAATAAAATATTTTAATAGAAAAAAAGGATCTCCTAAACCTAGAAAATATCCCCTCACAAGAGTCACTTAGTCAAACAGCATTTATTTAAGGATGAAACTATTGCCAGACATTGTGTTAACATGGTGGATATAAAGAAAGGACCCCCAAACCCCTCCAAAAAAAGTATTTGCTCTCAATTACTTCACTTTCTACTAGGGGAAATGAAGCACAAACAACTATGAGATATAAAGACATATATATAAACATGCATAATTATATTTATATAGACATAAAGACACATAAACATACATATAATGTATTAATATTATATTGAATACATCATTGTATTAATTGTGATAAATTAATACTTTAAAGTATATTATAAAAATATTATAACTATGTATGTATAACTATGTACATTATACATGTATATTATATTGTATATGTATATTGTGTGTATGTGTATGTCATCTGTGATATATGTATATTATATATGTGATTTATATGTACAGATAACTGTGTATTATAATGTATATGTGTATATAATATATGTATATTATAACTATATGTTGTGTGTGTGTATAAACTAAATTGGGGATAGTCTTAGTCTCATAGAGAAGACTATCCCCAATTTATGATAGATAAGATCAAAAGACTAAAGAGGACTGGAGAAAGGCTTCTTGCAAAAGGGAGCCCTTTAGCTGAAGAAGAAAACCAGGGACCATAGGCAGCAGAGATGAATAGAGAGAGAACCACCTGCTTACAAGACATTTTGGACTGACTCTCTGGTAGATATCCAGTCTTAAACTCACCATGCCTAAAACTGAACTCATTTTTTCCTCAAACCCTCCGGTATTCCTAACTTTTCCTGCCTGACAGCTGTTATGTTTCCTCTTCCCAGGCAGAACATATGGCCATGGATGGCCACTGTAGGCATTGAGCTGACCAGTTCAACTGGATCACATTCTGAGCTAAGCCTTCTCCTCTTTTCTAGGTCAGGCCTGAGTTTGCATCCCACTAGCTGTGAATTTGACTCACTAACACCCCCAAAGCAAGGAACAGCAGAAGCAGGTGCTATAGTTGTACCATTCTCTCAGGTGAAATGTGACCCAAACTCACACACATCTAGCTCCAGATAAAGTTGGCTCGGAGGTCATTTAGTACAAGGCCTTTATTTTGCAGATGAGAAAACTGAGAACTAAGAAGCTAAGTGACTTGTCCAAAGTCATACAGGTAGTAGGTGTCAAAGGTAGAATTTGAACAAAGCTCCTCTGACTCGAAAGCCAGTGTGACCCTGGGCATTTTAACTCCTAAAGCAGCAGAGCTGCCAAAAGAGTATATGATACGCACATATATGTGTTAATACCTATGATAAATTGGGGGCAGTCTCAGCCTGAAAAGGCTTCCTGCAGAAAGTGGAGCTTTCTGGTACCTCCTTCTTAGAGGTTGGGGAAGTACTAAATGAACCCCAAAATAGACAATGGGGTCATTTGTTTTGCTTGACTATACACATTTACGATGGAGGGTTTTCAAGGGATGGGTGGAATGAGTTAATGGGAAATGGTAGAGATGAAAAAATAATAAAAGAAAAGGAGATTAATAAAATATTTTAAAATACATAAAAGAAAACAAAAATAACCTCTGAGGGGAGCACAAATGAGAGGATTTTGTTACTCCATTTAGCATATACTTTTAAAAAATTAAGCATTAATAAAACCTGGGAGGAAAAAAAAATGAATGCAGAGAAACATAGAAAGCCTTATATTATGCGATGTGGAGAAAGTAGTAGCAAAGTAAAATATACAGACTGACTACAACAATGTAAATAATGTCTTCCTGGAGAGGCAACAGAACTGTTGAAATATACTGATCAACCTGGAAAGAGAGTGAAATGTACTGTATACAAAATAACAGCAATAGTGGGGGATGATCTGCTGGGAAACATGGTTATTTTCAGCAAGGCAATGATGCAATATAACCCTGAAGGACTTATGAAGATTGCAGCCCATCTGCAGAGAAAGAACTGATAGTATCTGAAAACAGATGGAAACACATTTTTAAAAAAAATTTTTTTTCCTCTTTGACAATTCCTTAATCTGAAGTTTGGGGGTTTTTTTGACTGTTTTCTCTAACAACTAGCTAATATGGGAATTTTTCCATGACTACTCATGTAAAACTTATTTTGAATTGCTTGAGGTCTTGTGGGTGGGAGGTGGGAATGGAGGGGGGAAAAGAAGTTGGAACACAAAAGTGTTTTTTTTTAATTGATCTTAAAATCTTGTTTTTACATATATTTTGGAAAATAAAATTCTATCCAAAAAAAAAAGAGAGAAAGAAATATACTGATCAATATTATACCACCACATCATCCAAGTTCAAGGACACATTTCTTTCTATTAGCAATCCATAAGCAAATTGTTTCAGGGAACTTATGCTGTAAAAGGGGTTATTTGGATGTTTGCTGGGAAGTGTCTGCTGAGGAAGGGGAAGAAAGCAGGCCGTTCATTAATCGCCTACTGAGTGTAAGGCCCTGTGCTAAGCACTTTACAAATATCATGCCATTTATACCAAAACAAACTGTGTCAATACATTTCTTTAAACATACAAAATTACAAAATGGGGGAAAGCATTCCCTGCGATTGACTTGGATGCAGTCAGGAGCTTTCCTCTTCAAATGGTATGAAAAGCTCATATCAGGGAGCAATAAGAGATAAGACTAGAAAGGTAGGTGGGAAGCACCCTCAAGGGTAAACCCACAGAGGGTAGGATTAAGTTTTAATTTTCTCTTCCAGTGCCCAGCACCTTGCTTGACATGTAGCAGGAACTTCAAAAAGCTGTTCTTTCATGAAGGAAAAATGAATGAGTGAATGGGTGAATAAACAGCCCTGGTCACCAGGCTAGCGTTGAGAACTGATCCTAGAGGCAGTGAGGAATCCGAATTTTTCAACCTGAGTATAACAAGATAAAGGAAGTGGTTCTAGAAGATTAACCAGACGGCACAGTTCAGGAGAGAGGGCAGTGATCCAGGGGTGAGGCCAGCAGGTGCTGTTCAGAGGGAGAAACAGACCTTTTTTAAAGGATCACACAGATGTGAGAGACTTTTCATAGATCAATAGACTTGGTCATTTATGGACTATAGGAAATGAAAGGGAGAGGAAAGTGAAAGATGACTTCAAAGGAAGGATCAGCAACCTTTTAGACTAGAAGTACCAAGTTACTGAGTTTCAGTTTTCTGGAAAGCCTGGAGGGCAAGAAGTTGAAAGGATAACAATCAATTCAAAAATATATCTTCCTCCAACCTTAAGGCAAATTAGAGAGGGTTAACAAAGTCTTCTTTTAAAATGTAAATGTCCCTATGAGAGTTAAGCCTCATTAACACCTTAATGTGAATTATTTTAATTAGGTAGCCAAATCACTTTCATTCAAATCCCAGGCTAAGACCAACTCCATTGCAAGAATGGAAGTTTTGTTTTAAGAAGCTGAAAGGGGGAGATAATGATGAACATCGGAGCACTTGAGAAAAAGGTCACTTCAGTTCCCCTGAGATCATTTCTCCTTTGAGGCTGGCATAAGTGTGGTCACCAACACCTATTCTAAGATCTGGGGTTTTCTCATGTATAACTGAGAAAATGTAGTGTCTCAGATGGACAAAAGGAAAGTGGGGGGCGGGGGGGGGGGGAGAGAACAGCTGGTTTGAGTGTCAAACTGATAGCTCCAGTTCAAAATATGCTAAATTTTAGGTGGCAGCACTGTATCCAAATAGAAATACCCTGGGGGCAGCTAGGTGGCGCAGTGGATAAAGCACTGGCCCGGGATTCAGGAGGTCCTGAGTTCAGATCTGTGTGACCCTGGGCAAGTCACTTAACCCCCATTGCCCCATCAAAAACAAACAAAAAAACACAAATAGAAATACCCATCAGGCACTTCAGTTAGAAATATGGGTTTGTAGCTTAAAAGGCAGCTGTAGCTAGGGGAGAGAAGGTTGGATTTGAGAGCCAGGAAGACCTTTATTCAGATCTCATCTCTGACGAGTTTTAGTATATCAATCTATAAGCATTTATTAAGCACCTACTATGTGCCAAGCACTATAGTAACTGATGGGGACACAGAAAAAGGCAAGAATAGTCTCTACCCTCAAGGAGCTCAAACAGCAGGTAAAAACAACCATGTATAAATAAAATATATAAAGGATAAATTGGTAGTGTCCGAGGGAAGGCAGGAGCATTAAGGGACACCAGCAAAGGCTTCTTGCAGAAGGCTGGTTTTTAGCTGAGAATTAAAGGAAGCCAGAAGGCAGGGAGCCAAGACTAATATGAAGAGTATTCCAGACACAGGATACAGCATATTTAATCTCCCTAACTTCAGTCTCCTTATCCGTAAAATGGGGATAATAATTGCACTTACTCAAATGAGGTACAATTGAGATAATGAATCAAAGCGTTTTTTATAAACTTTATAGTGCTACATTAAAGTCAGATTTTAACTAATAAGTACCGTCTAGACACAAAGACATCAACAGTGAAGTGACTGTGGAAGTCATTAAGAAAGTTCTAGAGAGAGGACAAAAATGCTGATCCCTAAGAATTAGCTCCCAGAATTTAATTCAATGAGCATTTATTAGGCAGTAGATTTAATAAATGCTTACTGATTGGTGGCTTGACTGAAAAAAAGGAGCCACAATTGATGAAGAGGGTAAGAGGACCACACTTCCCTCCTTTTCAAGAGCAAGCAAGGGGGCAACTAGATGGTGCAGTGGATAAAGCACCGGCCCTGGAGTCAGGAGGACCTGAGTTCAAATCCGGCCTCAGACACTTGACATTTACTAGCTGTGTGACCCTGGGCAAGTCACTTAACCCCCATTGCCTTGACAAAAAAAAACCCAAAAAACAAACAAACAAACAAAAAAGAACAGCTAGGTGGCACACTGCATAAAACTGGCATGGAGTCAGGAAGACCTAAGTTCAAATATGACTTTAGACACTCACTAGCTGTGTGATCCTGGGCAAGTCACTTAACCCTCTTTGTCTCAGTTCCTCATATGTAAAATGAGCTAGAGAAAGAAATGGCAAACCACTCCAGTATCTTTGCCAAGAAAACTCCAAATGGGATCATAAAGGGTTCAACATGACTGAAATGATTCAACAACAATATAAGGGGGGAAATGTGTTGGGTTTTTTCCCCTATTAGGTACTCATGAAGCAGCCTGTCAGCAGAAAACCTATTACTCACACCCATGTTTTATTGATGCCAAAGATTAAAACGACTTTGGGTTTAGTGACCCCTTACAATAACTTCTGGGGCACCCTTTAAGTCCTCAGCCCACAGGTTGGAAATGACTAGTCTAGCATCATGGATGTCAAAGGAAAAAAAATGTTTCAACAAAAGAGTATTCTACTATGTCAAAATGTCAAAGAGAGGTCCAGAGGAATGATTGAGAAAAAGCCTTTGGAACTTCTACAAATAAAATATGCCTCCTTTGTTGGAGACAGCAGATCCCTATGAAGGGTGGTAGTAGGGTTGGTGGGAGTTGGTGGTAAGGAAACTGTCAAAAGCTTGAACTGCTTTTTTTTTTTAATTTGTTTGTTTTTTTTTTATTAGTGAGGCAATTGGGGTCAAGTGACTTGCCCAGGGTCACAAAGCTAGTAAGTGTTAAGTGTCTGAGGCCGAATCTGAACCCAGGTACTCCTGACTCCAGGGCCGGTGCTCTATCCACTGCGCCACCTAGCTGCCCCTTGAACTGCTTTTTCAAGAATTCTGACAGTGAGGGTAAAACATGTTATTTACTTAGAAATATCAATAATAGGGGCAGCTAGGTGGTGCAGTGGATAAAGCACTGGCCCTGGATTCAGGAGGACCTGAGTTCAAATCCAGCCTTAGACACTTGACACTTACTAACTGTGTGACCCTGAGCAAGTTACTTAACTCTCATTGCCCGTGGGGGGAAAATAGAAATATCAGTAATTAAGAGGATACAACAAGTTCCAGAAAAGGTTGTTTTGTTTTGTTTTTTGACGTTAGAAAAGACATGTACAGGCGCAGTGGCTAGAGCACCAGCCCTGGAGCCAGGAGTACCTGAGTTCAAATCTGGCCTCAGACACTTAACACTTACTAACTATGTGACCCTAGGCAAGTCACTTAACCCCAATTGCCTCACTCTAAAAAAAAAAAAAAAAAAGACATGTACAGGGAGAAACCAGGAAGGAGATCCTGCAGAAGACAATGAACTTAAGAAAAGGTCCTTCAAAAGTCAAAAGTGATAAGACCTAAGGCACATGTAGAAAGATGAGTTTTACAGAAACAGAGAATACAGTTCTTCCACTGGACCTGGATTAACCAATAAGAAGGGAGATGAAGAGACAAAAAAGGAAAAGATTAAAATACAAGGTAATGGAGTATAGGACTAGATTAAATCAAAACATCTGGATTCTAGTAACATTTCTCATGCCAACTGGCTACGCGGCCACCTCTCTGGACCTCTGGTAAAGTAGAAAGGGTAGACATCCAAATGATCTCAGTATTTAACACGTAGTAAGCACTTACTTGCTTCTTGCCTCTAAGGTTCCTCCTAGATCTAAAATTCTGTAATTCTAGCAGCTCCAGATTTACTTGCGTATTATATGGAGAGGAAGATTTACTACTTGGCTCAAAGGAAGTTTGATTTTGTCCTTCTGCCAAAACAGACAACAAACTCTCTACAATTTAATACACTGACTAGCTGTGTGGTTCTGACTATGGCAAAACACTTAATCCTTTGGAACCCCAGTTTTCCCTTCTGTAAAATGATTATTTTGAGGTTCCAATGAGAGATTGTAGGCAAAATGGTGTATAAATCTTACAGCACCGTATAAATATAAACTATTATCACTATAGCACTGTGTAATTTAAGATTCTAAATGTGGATTCTAATGTGTTCCCCCAGTTTGGGGGAAACTGACTAAAAATCACTGATAAAACGAGTTTAGGTTTTTAAGGGTTTATTGGAAAATAGAAAGAAAAAGATTGAGAACAGAATTCTAACAGTCTGGCATTCCTATCTTTCCTCAAATCTCCTGTGAAGTCCTCTGCCGCCACCACCATCAAGTCCGGAAGCCAAAAAAGGGCCCGCGCTCTCTGCGCAGGCTCCCTTTCCTCCTTCCTGTCTCCTCCCAGACCATAGGAGGCTCCTCCAGTTGATTGGCTGGTAGACTTGATAGACAGCACCCATGAGCAAGCGTCATTTCCTGACGCCAAGGAAAAGCCACAATGCCTCTGAGGCATTTTCCTCATGGTGGAGCTCTCCACAGCAAGTCTCCAGTAGGTGGCGTCATTCCAATCATTACAGTCCCCCCTGTTGTTCCTCAAGAAACAAAATGTTTCCTTGACGGAACAGTAAAAAGAATATAATAACTATTGCTAACTAATAATATGTGAACAATAATATAGAAAAGGAAGAGAGAAAAGTTTTGTCCAGAGGGGCGATTTTTTTTTTTTTTTTGTCCTCATGAACCGACGCTTTGACATTAGTCTTGCAAAGGGAGGGCCTCTGCAGAGGGTACATGTTACAGATGATGTATATTATAACAGAAAGGAGATAGTAAAAACTAACAAAGCAAAACAGTTCATATAAAGTCTCTGAGTTCTCTTGTCTTCTTGAAGTGGTAAGATGTCATCAGGAGGAAACTGGACTCTGGTCTGGATTTTCCTCGTTTTATATTTTTAGTATGATAATTTTCACTTGCTCTGGCCCAGATTTTCCAATAACGTAAATGTTCAGGTGGACATCTACTTAGGGTTCTTTGCAAATGCCTCAATGTTTGGGGATCAAATGACCCATATTTGGGCCATTCTTCCTGTAATTCCTCATGCCACATAAAACACAGTCTGATAAGCTCTCCTCTGGTCATGGTTGTATTTAGTCTAAGTTTTCCCTCATTCCAATCCATAAGTAGCTTTCCTAATGGGGAATCCCAGGGAATCATCTTTATTCTAACATTATCTAGGACATGCCAAATTCTCCATACCACACCAAAAAGCCCCACAAAACCACAAAGAGTAATAAAAATATATTCAAGTTCAAGCTGGCCAACATCTTTGATTAGTGAAGGTAAAGCTAGAAAAGGGGTACTTAGGGTGTTTAAAAGATCCATTTGAAATTTAAAATAGCCTATACTTGGTAGTTCTTTCCAATTTAAGGGGACAAGGGAGGGGAAATCTTACCCAATCAGAAGATCAGAAGATGAACGTTCGGTTTTCCTCTTCGTGGTCAGCCAAACTGTGTAATTTAAGATTCTAAATGTGGATTCTAATGTGTTCCCCCAGTTTGGGGGAAACTGACTAAAAATCACTGATAAAACGAGTTTAGGTTTTTAAGGGTTTATTGGAAAATAGAAAGAAAAAGATTGAGAACAGAATTCTAACAGTCTGGCATTCCTATCTTTCCTCAAATCTCCTGTGAAGTCCTCTGCCGCCACCACCATCAAGTCCGGAAGCCAAAAAAGGGCCCGCGCTCTCTGCGCAGGCTCCCTTTCCTCCTTCCTGTCTCCTCCCAGACCATAGGAGGCTCCTCCAGTTGATTGGCTGGTAGACTTGATAGACAGCACCCATGAGCAAGCGTCATTTCCTGACGCCAAGGAAAGCCACAATGCCTCTGAGGCATTTTCCTCATGGTGGAGCTCTCCACAGCAAGTCTCCAGTAGGTGGCGTCATTCCAATCATTACAGCACCTTATAAATATATATATATATATATTATTATTATTATTATTATAAAGATACTCCTCGAGATATGGGATGGCCAAATATTTAACCATTCTGGAGTCAATCTGGAACTGAAGCTCTTCAGATCCATCTTCACTGATCTTTAAACAGACTTATGTCTATAAGGTCTATCACCAGGCCCTTCCTTGAAGTTTTCCTGCCTTGGTAGGATCTGCCAGAGCTTGAGTTCCAAAGATACCAATATAGTTCTCTGTGTAACTTTAATCTAAAATAAATGAGATATAAAATAAGAATATAAATATCTATAAGTATGGGTGAAAATATGTTTTTGAGGCAACAAAAAAACTTAAAACCACCAAAAAAAAATTTATAACATGCTTGAATATATTCCAACATTGTAAATTTGGTAAAGGAGTCAATTTCCTTTCAAAAGCCTAAAGCAAATTGCTACAAAAATTGGACCACAGTAAAAGAACAAAACCAAAATCATGCATTTGGATTGGGAAAAATTATGCAAAGCCTTTTGGTTTTGTTCTCTCTGGCAAAAATTGGGACACTCCCCTAAAAAAGGAAGAGGCGAAAGGAAGAAAATGCAATTTTGCTGTTAGTTAGCACGGGCATATCTCACCTAACGTTCATAGTCACAGAATAAGAAATTTAGAGCTAGAAGGAATCTCAGAGTCCAAACCCCTGAGTCCCTGAGAAGTTAAGTGACATGGCCGAAGATGAATAATATCAGAAGAGGAAATTAAACCCAGGTCCCCTGACTTCAAAGCCAGGGCTCTTCCTACTTTACAATACACTCATTATTAGCAAAGGGCATTAGAGTAGGCAGTAAGTCAAACAAGAACTATGTTATGATAAATGGGTACTTCATTGGACAATGTTACAGGTTTCATGATTTTACAACAGGGGTTTGGTTATGATGTCTACAGGGAGGGTATTATGTGGATTCTGACAATATTTTAAAAGTCTAAAAAAAAAAAAGCTTTCCTACACAAAATTCATGACATTTCACCATCACCGTATATATAATCATATTTAAAAGTTGCCTTCCTCAGTCCGCCTTTATGATACATTTAAAGAATGAGAGATTTTGTAAAGTCAAAGCCAAAAATATTTCTCAAGCTAGCAATATGTTCTATGTCCAGTTAACAATCCCCTATATAATGAGCTTATCTGTCTCTAGTTCTTGACTAGATGACACAGGCTATTACAAGGAACTATTTGAGTCCATTCAAATCCTTCAGTTGTAGTGAAATTTAATTATTTTGTATACTGCTAGAATCAATGGCTCATTGATCTGGCTTAGGAATCTTTTTATTATTCAGAGATTCTCGTGGCAGTGGGATCTATAATACATAAGAGAATCTGACCTATACTACTGTGCATACATAGTTCTGAAAGCAACTTGCAAAACACTGATTAAACAGTGCCCCCAAACAAGTCAATATCACCTTTCTCCTACACTGGGGAAAAATAGCCAAGGTCATTTGGCTGAGAAATGAATCAATATGCACAAAGTAAGCTTAACAAAGTTGGGAGTATTATCATACTTTCAACAGAGTAGAGCAGAAAGGCATCTCATTGATCACCTAGTCAAACCCCCTTGGCTTATAAAAGAAAGTGAGGCCCAGGGAAAGGAAGTTGCTTTTCTTAAGTTAAGGTAATCAGCAGAAGAATTTGAACCTGAAACTCTGATTCCTAAACCAGCATTCTTTCTACTATGCTATAAGGCCATTCTGATTCGCACCAAAAGGAAAAAAATGTAACAAATATGTTCCCCACATTAGTAAAATGTGAGCTCTCTGAGGCCAAAGACTATGTCCTTTTTATAAATATATCCCATAATACACAAGATTCTTTTTCTTTTTTTGCAGGGCAATGAGTGACTTGTCCAGGGTCACACAGGTAGTTAAGTGTCAAGTGTCTGAGACCGAATTTGAACTCAGGTCCTCCTGAATCTAGGGCTGGTGCTTTATCCACTGCGCCACCTAGCTGCCCCCAAGATTCTGTTAAGGGCTAAAATTCTAGCTAGACTGTCTAAAATCTAATGAGTGGTTGCCAATAAATTATAAGCTTTAGCAAGAGTTAGGCTTTTAAGCATTTATTAAGGAGAATAAGAATTTGGGAGAGAAAGGCCTAGATTCCTATCTATTAAAGGGAGAGTGCATTTCTAGCTCCCTTCTCCACCAGCGTCCTCAGGAAAGAGAGAGAGAATCAGAGCACCAGCTCCCCCTTCCTCCTCCCACCAGCAAACGTCACTTCCTGACGCCAAAGAAAAGACGCATGTTCTTGCCCTCATGGCGGAACTTTTCTACAGTAAGTCTCCAGCAGGTGGTGTCATTCCAATTGTTACAATTCTCAATAAATATTTGTTGTTGCTGCAACCATCAGTATACCATTTTTGGTCCAGAAACTTTATTGGCTGTTCAGAAATTTCTAGCACAGAAAACCATTTACTTATTGTCTGACAAAGACCTACTATGTGCAAGCCAGTCTCATTCATTCATTCAACAAGCACTGATGAAGCATTCATTACTCACCAGGCATGGTAGCGTTATTGTTAATCTCTGCTACCAGGGAGGTAGAAACTTGTGGATTTTGTGAACTCTGGAGTTCTGAGCTGCCTTAGGCTAAAGCAATTAAGTCCAACTCCAATATTGTGAGCATTCCTGAGAGGGGAAGGAGACCGTCTGCCTAAGGAGGGGCAGACCTACCTAGGTCAGAAAGGGAGCTGAACTGATCTGGCACTGAGATTGTATGTTAAGTGGCCCATGTACTCCCAGCCTGGGGAAGATAGCAATACTGAGTCTCAAAAAAAAATTAAATTAAAGCATCTATTTTGTGTGAGGGACAGCTAGGTGACACAGTTGTTGTTTCTCTTTCATCTGGAAGAGGACCAATGATATCACAGGGTGATGTCTTCACTTGCTCATGAACTGAATGCCCAGGTAAGTCAGAAAGACTCCTCTTCCTGAGTTCAAATCTGGCCTCAGACACTAAGCTGTGTGACCCTGAGCAAGTCACTTAAGCCTGCATACTTCAGTTTCCTCATTTGTAAAATGAACTAGAGAATATCTTTGCCAAGAAATAGAGTCATGAAGAGTCTAACATGTTTGAAAAATGATGCCTCATTTGGGGCTTTCTTGGCATAGATAATGGAGTAATTTGTCATTTCCTTCTTCAGCTTATTTTACAAATGAAGAAACTGAGGCAGACATGGTTAAGTGACTTCCCCAGGGTCCCACAGCTTCTATGTGTCTGAGGCCACATTTGAACTCAGGTCTTCATGACTCCAATCCTGGCACTCTATCAGCTGCCTCTTTGGTACCAAAGGAGAGAACCAAGAGAATATGGACAGGGAGAGTGACTGGAGTTTAGACAAATTTAGGTTTGATGTAAAGAAGATGTTCTGTATGACCTTGGGCAGTTCATTTAACTTCCCTGTGCCTCAGTTTACTAATCTGTAAAATGATGGGATTCAATTGGATATCCTCTGAGGTCCCTTCAGTCTCTAGAGATAAGATCCTATATTTATATACTAAAGGAGTGGCTACCTTGGCAAGTAGTGGTTTCTTCCTGACATGGGAGTTCCCTAGACTGATGAAGTCACAAGTCTAGTCCCTATCTAGACCTATATAAAGCATTTTGAAACCTCAAAGAAGGATATAAACATGGGTAGTTACAGGTCCATATTAACAATTCCAAATTCAACCGTTCTGCTTAATATTTGATTACTGGTCGTCTCACAACTTCAGAAGTGCTTCCCAGAAAACCATTTGTCATTAACTGCACCGGCACTGATAATAGTATGGAAATGGGTGATTTGTTATTAACAGCTTGAGAATCCTTTGAGGCTTTGTTAGATGGAGAAGCATCACTGGAACTAGTTAGCACAGGTCAAACTGGAATTGGACCAAGAATACTGATATGAGAGTGAACCTGCTTTTCTCCTAGGAAACAATGGTGCCACACCTAAAATGGGACCACAACGATGGTACAAATACCCTCAGGTCAGCCTCCTTTCCCTCAGTCCTGTTGACAAGCTGCCTCTCACAAAACATGTGCCCTCCTCAATACCCCACCCTCCTGGGATGACTGCTGCCTTAGTCAAGACTGTCCTCTGTTCCAAGGGAAAAATATTTCTACTGGTGACTCTGTGAAGAAGGTTGCTATTTTGGGGATACCTGTAGAATCAGTTGTCATTACACTTTAAGTGGCACCACATTGGTTAGGAAATAATCCATGTGGGGGTAGCTAGGTGACCCAGTGGATAAAGCACTAGCCCTGGATTCAGGAGGACCCGAGTTCAAATCCAGCATCAGACACTTGACACTTACTAGCCGTGTGACCCCGGGCAAGTCACTTAACCCTCACTGCCTTGCCAAAATAAAAAGAAAAGAAAAGAAAGAAAACTTAGGAATGGTGTATAAATAAATAACCCTTAGTAGGATTCCACAGAAATACCCATGTAGTCAGGTAGAGCATCTACAGTTATTCCTTCCATATCAAGTCTTTCCCCAACAGTTTCCCCAACACAGGTCACCTTAAGAAATTAAATGGGAATTTGGTGGAGGGTTGGGGGGGGAGGGGGATTTTGTTAAAGTCACAGATGACGCAGAGCCTCTGACTAAATACCTACCCCAAATTTTGCAATAAACTACTGTAAACACCCCATAAAAGAAAAAGAAAAAATTCAGACTTCTTTTCTGGTACAAATGGAAGTCCAAAAAATTTTACATTGATTTTCCAAATCTTGGGGGTGCCACACCCCTAATCCCCACAAAGTGGAAGAGATAACTGGACTAAAAGTAACTAGTACCAATTTTCAAGAAAATTAATGCAATCCAAAAACTTACATAAAAATCACACAAAATAATCCATATTCTTTATCATTTGCCCACGAGGAGCTTATAGTCTAGTAAAAGTCACAAAATGCCCACTCATGAAACAACTAGAGCATAAGAAGATATATAATTATATAGAGCAGAAAACGGGGGAAGGGAGGGAAGAAAGGCTTTATAGAACATAGAAATCATTATGTTTTGATATCACCAGGGAAGGTTCATGGGAGTGTTGTTGGGTCTAGAGATGGGTTTCCATGGGTAGTTGAGGCAAGTATAGGTAGAAAAGAGGGATGCATTTAGAGTGAAGGAAAAGGGCAGCTAGGTGGCTCAGTGGATAGAGCACTGGCCCTGGATTCAGGAGGACCTGAGTTCAAATCTGGCCTCAGATCCTCGACACTTACTAGCTGTGTGACCCTGGGCAAGTCACTTAACCCCAATTGCCTCACCAAAAAAAAAAAAAAAGATAAATGGGAAAAAAAAAAATTGAGTGAAGGAAAATAGCACAACCAAAGGCATGGAGGCTAGAGGAAGCATTATTTATTAGGGGTCTCTCTGTCTGAGGGAGGTACACTACAAATGGTACAAAACAGAAGGGGGTTTGTGTTAGGGAATGCGTAGTATGGGGGGGTGGAGTTGGCTATGAAAATCGATGTCAGGTTGTGAATAACTAACTGCTAATTTGAGGAGTTCAGCCACAGCTGAACTGCTAGTAGATGGGCCTATGTTGTTTTGGTGTGCTCATTTTGTTGGGGGGGGGGTTGGCAGCCTGGCATTGCAGAGAGGGCCAGCCTTGGAGCTAAGAAGACCTGGGCTCAAATTTCAAGCACAGACCAGCTGTGTGACCATGGGGAAGTCACATCCCTATTTTTAAGACTCTGCACCCATTGCCCATCCTACAGAGAGCCTTTCTTGATCTGCCCTATTGAATGTCCTCTCCCCCATCTGAGATTAGTTGGCATATATATTACAATTACATATTCATGTGAGTGGAGTTCCTAGCCTCCTTTTAGAATGTAAGCTCTCCCCACATTGCCCAGAAGGCTCACAGTAGGTACTTAATAAATACTTGTCCAATTGAATCTGTACAATGAACAGCAACAGTCGGATAAATAAGAGAAAACCACAAAACAACCAGCCAGGAAATTGAGGGGAATTATTTTCAGATGCCTCCAGAAAATCTACAAAGATATATGCATGTGCACTCATAACCAGGCATTAGCAGCAGTCCGCCAAAAAGGCCTGCCATACATAAGATTCTCAGTTACCTTTTTTCTTGGCCAAAGAACCCAGAGATTTGAGAGAAACACCTCACATCATATCACCTTCACATCTCAGAAGCTCTAGGCACTGTCACTGACTATATCCTCTGCCTGGAACTCTCCCCCTCCTCAGCTCCTGTTCTTCAGTTATTTTTCAGTCTTTGTGACCCCATTTGGGATTTTCTTGGCAAAGATACTGGAGTAGTTTGCCATTCCTTTCTCCAGCTCGTTTTACAGATGAAGAAATTGGGGCCAACAGGGGTACTTCTCCAGGGTCACACAGCCAGTAAGTATCTCCTGGACTCCTATCCACTGCACCACCTAGTTCCCCCCTATCTAGCCCCTAGCTTCCTTCAAACCTCAGTTAAAACAATGATTTTTTCAACAAAATGAGCCTACGGATAGGGCTCAACAAGGATGGTGATTTGACTGAGTAATATCTAGCAGGAGGTGAATTAAAGGAGAGTTTATATAGCCTTATGTTATCCTCAATTTATAAGAAAACTGGGCAGTGTAGTATGTTCACTCCATTCATTTTGGCTCTTCTCACTACTGTTCCACCATTTATCACTTTGTCATAGAGTTGTATACATGAACCACTTGTTCATTATACTTTCAGTAAAGGCCAAAGATCATATCCATTTTAAATGTTGCCTAGGCAGTTAGGTGGTATAGTGGATAGAGCACTGGCCCTGGAATCAGCAAGACTTGAATTTAAATTCCAACTCAGACACTTAACATCTGTGACCCTTAGCAAATCACTTAACCTCTGCTTGCCTCAGTTTCCTCAACTGTAAAAATAGCACATACTTCACTAGGTTGTTGTAAGGATCAAATGAGATAGTATCTGTAAAATGATTAGTACAGTACCTGACACATAGTAGGTACTTCATAAATGCTTCCCTTCCCTCCCCTTTCCTGCATCTTAAAGGTATAGTATGCTTTAGGTTTTATAAAACATTTTCACATGTATGGTATCTTTTTGGTGTTATAGGGGCAGAGACTCTTTTCCCTTTTTTTGTATCCCCAGAACTTAGCACAGTGCCTAGCACATAGTAGGCCATTTAAAAATGTTTACTGATTGATTGATGATTATAGCCAGGAGTTAATGTGGTGCTGTGGACCCCAAGCTCAGCATAAGGAGTTGGGAGAGATAGTATACAGGGCAGATATCATTAACCCTATCTGACAGGTGAGGAAACAGAGAGGGGTTAAAGCTCTTTACCAAGGTTACATAGCAAGTTAATGACAAAATTAGAAGCAGATCCTATTTCAGGACACTTCCCATTGCACTGCATCAGTTTTCAGGATACCAGTCAACAGAAGTCATA
Organism: Dromiciops gliroides; assembly: GCF_019393635.1. Lineage (NCBI taxonomy): Eukaryota > Metazoa > Chordata > Mammalia > Microbiotheria > Microbiotheriidae > Dromiciops > Dromiciops gliroides. Next base: position 166,048,821 of record NC_057866.1, on the reverse strand, counting down.
CGACTCTTAAAATGTACTCAGGTCAGTGGGTGATGAGTCAAGGACCTCAACACCCTGCTGCTATGGGGTTATCATCTACTAGCAACATGCCTGCACTTTGTGTCACTCCTCAGGAATCACATACCTCCTCAATAGGGTCTCCGGAGAATTCTAGTGAGTTCTATTTAAATCAGATGGGAACACAGCACGTCAAGAAAGGCAACCTTGCTAAAGAACACGTGGTTAGTGATCACAAACTGGCCAACTGTGATTCCAAGAGCTGGGAGGAGGTTATTGTGAGAAAACTCTCAGAATGCCCAAAGGGATCTGTGACTTCACTGATCTGGATGCTCCCTCAAATAATATAGGTGTTATTATACCCACTTTGCAGATGAAGAAACTGTGGCTAAGGTAAGGTTTTACCTGGAGCTACATAAAATACACATGCACAGACCACACAGTTAATCGAGCACATGGGATCTATTTCAGAAAATCGCTGTTGTTGTTGTTTGTCCTTTGTTCTTGAAGAGGACCATGACAGATGTCATGACTTGCAATGAATTGGATTTAAGTGAAGAAGGGCTGTGCAAAGTCACCAGCCTCACTCTACCTTCCAGAGTCATCTGGGTCCAGTGGCAAGATATATTATCAGGATGACAGGAGATGGCTCCAGATGTTTAAGGCAATTAGGGTTAAGTGACTTGCCCAAGGTCACACAGCTAATAAGTGTCTGAGGTCAAATTTGAATTCAGGTCCTCCCAACTTCAGGGTCAGTATTCTATCCACTGCACCACCTCGCTGCCCCCTTCAGGAAATCATGGGACAAGAGGAGAGGAAACCCTGTGAAATAATAAGTAGGTAGAGATCCATCCTTAAGGAGTCACAAATGCTCTAGGTCAAGTCCTTTGTCTGAAACATACTAGCTGTATGACCCACAGGCAACTCAATACCACATCTCTCAAGTGTCTCAGGCAACTCACTAAAACTATAATTTGTAGTCAAATTGTTGATCTTCATTCATGCGCAAAAGTTTCCACGCCAGCAGGTCCCCACATGGATAAAAGTACAGGTCTGAACTAAAAAACAAAGGGGGCAGGGGAGAAATGAAGGGGAAAAAAGAAGAAATCTCCACACAATAAAAATCTAGCTAATTCATTTTCTAAGTTGGCCTTTTATCTTACTTCTTCAATAAGAATCCTGGATGACTTCTTATGATATGTAGTGATATTTCCCTTCCAGATTAGCAGGTCTATCAAACAATTCATCACGTTCCTTGCAAATCCAATTGGCCCAGTAATACCTCCATAATCCCCCAATCCTTTAGTACTCCTTTCTCAACTAGAGTTTTAAATTGTTCCACTCTTGTCAGAATATTTCAGCATATTTTGCTCTCACCTCTATAAGTACATCACCTCTTGTCATCATTTAACAGAGCCAGGGATTATATTTACATGGTATTATCTCTCCCATTAACTTTTCATGGCCTTATTGCATTACAGTGCTCAGCCAATGGCTTTCCACAAAGGCTCCCCTGCACTAACAGCAATGTCTCAGGGTCACCAGGCCCCATACCTTACTTATATACAACTCTTAAATCTCCATGTCCCTCCACTTCTTACTACACAAGCTGGGAGGCTTCCAGACCCACAATCGGCCCAGTGCTAAAGAGACAAACCATTCTTGTGGAACATACCTCCTATTATAATGTGCCTCATCCTAAGGAAGGATGATTTTTTAAAGTGCTTCATAGTGATGCATCTGGGGGGCAGCTAGGTGGCGCAGTGGATAGAGCACTGGCCCTGGAGTCAGGAGTACCTGAGTTCAAATCCAGCTTCAGACACTTAACACTTACTAGCTGTGTGACCCTGGGCAAGTCACTTAACCCCAATTGCCTCACTTAAAAAAAAATAGTGATGTGTCTGTAAAATGGTGTTTGATTTTATTTAAATCATTTAGGGAAGATTTTTTAAAATTTTAATAGAGTCCTATACTGGGCAGCTGGGTGGCACAGTGGATAGAGTGCCAGGTTTGGAGTTAGGAAGACTCATCTTCCTGAGTTTAAATCTGGCCTCAGATACCTACTGGCTGTGTGACCCTGGGCAAGTCACTTAACCCTGCTTGTCTGCATTTCCTCATCTGTAAAATGAGTTGGAGAAGGAAATGGCAAAACCACTCCAGGGGCAGCTAGGTGGCACAGTAGATAGAGCACCAGCCCTGAAGTCAGGAGGACCCGAGTTCAAATCCTGCCTCAGACACTTGACACTAGCTGTATAACCCCAATTGCCTCACCAAAAAAAAAAAAAAGTTTAAAAAAACAAAACAAAACACTCATTTCTTTCCCAAGAAAACCCTAAACAGGGTCACAACATGGAGAGTTGGGCACAACTGAAATGACTCGACAACACTGAGCATAGGGATATCTGGCATCATAGAAAGGGCTTTGGAGTTAGGAGGACCTAGGTTCAAATCCTGCCCCTTATACTTTTTACCTGTATCATCATTAGCAAGTTCACTTACCCTTTCTATGTCTCAGTTGCAAAGTAAGGATAAGACATAGATCGCAGGGTTGTTCTAAGGGTCAAATGAGATTGTGAGTTATAAGGGATCTCAAAAACCATCTAGTCCAATCCCCTCATTTTGCAAGTCAAGGCAACGAGCATTTATTAAGCACCTACTGTGTGCCAGACACTGTGTTAAACTGTATGGATTAGAAGAAAAACAAGTCTGTGCTCTCAAGGAACGCACAGTCTAGATGAGTGAAACAACTATGTACAAACAAGAGATACAAGATAAATTGAAGATCAGCTCAGGGGGAAGACGAGATTAAGGAAGACCAGGAAAGATTTCTCGCAGAAGGTGGAACTTCAACCAAAACCTAAAGGAAGCCAGGAGATCAAAAAGGAAACTAAACATAGTTAAACAATTCATCTATAAGTCTACACAAGTAGTCGCACAGGGCCTAAGTGGCAGAAGGATTTGAGCCCAAGGCTTCCAATTCCAAATCCAGTGCTCTTTCCACCATAGCACGGTGCCAAATTCAAAGAGAAGTGAATACCTGCAGGCTGTACTTTGACTTGGAAAATCACAAATTAATATTATCTCTGTCATAATATATTTTTATTTATTGTGTTAACTATTTCCCAATTATATTTTTAACTTTATTAAATTTATTTTTTTAATTAAATCTATTTTTTTGGTTATATTTTAAGTTCTGAACTATCTCCTTCCCTCTCTCCCTACTCCATACTAGAGAAGGTCATCATAGGACACTGATATAAATGTAGATGGAGATAGAGATAGAGATAGAGATACGTAAAACAATACTATGCATACTTCTATTTATCAGTTCTTTCTCTGGAGGTGGATAGCATTTTCCTTCATAAGTCCTTTGTAGTTGATTTCAGGATTTATAATAATTAGAATAATTTAGTCGTTCACAGCTATTTTTCAGATAATTTTGCTATTATATATAACTTCTTTGTTCAGCTCATTTCTGTCACGAAAATTTCTAAGTCCAACAAAGGAAAGAAAGACGAAGTCTCCAAGCGGTAGAAAATAGGTTTACTGAGAGAGGGCCTATCTCACAGTAAGCCGGCCTTCATTTCTAAAATATATCAGGAACTAAATCAAATTTATAAGAATCCAAGTCATTGCCCAATTGAGAAATGGTCAAAGGATATGAACAGGCAGTTTTCTGATGAAGAAATCAAAGCTTTATCTAGTGCCATATAAAAAAAAATGCTCTAAATCACTATTGATTAGAGAAATGCAAATTAAAACAACTCTGAGGTACCATCTCACACCTATCAGATTGGCTAATATGACAAAAAAAAGGAAAATAATAAATGTTGAAGAAGCTGTGGAAAAATTGGAACACTAATGCATTGCTGGTGGAACTGTGAACTGATCCAACCATTCTGGAGAGCAATTTGGAATTATGCCCAAAGGGCATAAAAGCTGTGATACCCTTTGACCCAGCAATACCACTATTGGGTTTTTTTTCCCAAAGAGATCATAAAAAAGGGAAAAGGACCCACATGTACAAAAATATTTATAGCTGCTCTTCCTGTGGTAGCAAGGAATTGGAAATTGAGGGGCTACCCATCAACTGGGGAATGGCTGAACAAGTTGTGGTATATGAATGTAATGGAATTCTATTGTGCTGTAAGAAACGATGAGCAGGCAGATTTAAGAGAAACCTGGAAGGACTTGCATGAACTGATGCTGAGTGAGATGAGCTGAACCAGGAGAACATTGTACACAGTATCATCAACATTATGTGTGATAGACTTGATTCTTCTTAGCAATACAACGGTACAAGATAGTTCCAAAGAACTCATGATGGAAAAGGCTCTCCAAATCCAGGGGGGTGGGGGGGAAGAACTGTGGAATACGGATGCAGATTGAACCATATTATTTCTTTTGTTTTTGGTGCTGTTGTTTTTCTTTTTTGAGGTTTTTCCTTTCTGCTCTGATTCTTCTCTTATAACATGACTAATGCAGAAATATATTTAAAGTACATATATAAGCTATTTCAGATTACCTGCTGTCTTGGGGAGGGGGAGAGGTAGGGAAGGGAGGGAGAAAAATTTGAAACTAGAAATCTTATAAAAAAAAACAAATGTTGAAAACTATCTCTACATGTAACTGGAAAATAAAATACTTTTATAATTTAAAAAAAACAAACAATAAAGCCGGCCTCCAGCAAGGGTGAACCTGCCAAAAGACCCCAAGTAGTACCAGGAGATAGTATTTATACCCCATAGACTCCTCCCAGACTCCTACCACTGCACCCTCAGAGAATTTTGAATGGTACAGAAGAGTATACATTGAAATTTGAACATTATTTTTAGTGACAAAGGCCATCTAACCAGCTAATCACAAGAAGAAAACAGTCCTGCAGCATATTTGTAAAGCAACATGGTTAGGTCTTTCATCCTGAAGCATACTTCTAAAGCAACAGGCCATATATCTCGATGTTGATTGGTTTCTTCAGCTTAGTAGATACTATTTTCAGGGTTGTGGTTAACCGCAATGCACCTTTTGAAAAGGGACATCACTACAAAGCTCATACATGACCCTTGGTTGAACATGGTCAAGAGTCAAGTTTACAAGTACTACATTGAATCAAACCATGAAAAGAATAAGTTACACAATACCTATGCTCTGTGCTAGAATATTAAGTTCCAGGGGACTAGAGAACACTTAAGTAAATCACTATTAAAATTGAGTAAATCTCATTTTGTAGTCAATAATATTGATTACTATCATAGTTAAAGCACTCATATCTAAGGGGTGGGGAAAATCTCACTCACATTTCATTCTTCATTATTTCATGCAAGTTTTTCCATCTTTTTCTAAAATCAACTTGCTCATAATTTCTTACAGCAAAGTAGTATTCTATCACAATCAAATACCACAACTTTTTTAGTCATTCCCCAATTGATGGGCATCCCCTCAATTTCCAGTTCTTTGTCACTACAAAGGGAGCTGTTATAAATATTTTAGAATATGTAGGTTCTTTTCCTTTTTCCCTAATTACCTTGGGAAACAGACCTAATAGTGGTATTGCTGGATTCAAGGGTATGCACAATTTTATAACTCTTGGAGCATAATTCCAGATTGCTCTTCAAAATGGTCAGATAAATTCACAGTTCCACTAACAATGTATTAGTGTCCCAATTTTTCCACATCCTCTCCAACATTTGCATTTTCCCCTTCTATCATTTTTAGCCAATCTGATAGGTGTGAGATATCTCAGAGTTGTTTTAATTTGCATTTCTCTAATCAATAATGACTTAGAGAATTTTTTCATATGAATATATATAGCTTTGATTTCTTCCTCCTAAAACTACCTGTTATATCTTTTGACCACTTATCAATTAGGCAGTGACTCACATTTTTATAAATTTAACAAAGTTCTCTATATAGTTGAGATATAAGACCTTTATCTGAGAAACTGCAAAAAAATTCTGCTTTCCTTCTAATCTTGGCTACATTAGGTTTATTTGTACAAAAACTTTTAAATTTAATATAATAATTATTATCCTTTTTACATCTCACAATGCTTTCAATCTTTGGTTTATATTCATAAGTTCTTCTCCTATCCATATGTCTGATGGGTAATGTCTTCAATGTTCTTCTAAATGTCTAGCTCATGTATGTATTTTGACCTTATCTTAGTAAATGATATATGATATTGATCTGTACTCAATTTTTGTCAGACCACATTACAGTTTTCCCAACACATTTTTCCGAATTGTGTATTCTTATCCCCAAAGTTTAAATCTTTACATTTTTCCAACACAAAGTTACTATAACCATTTACTCTTGTGCATTATATATCTACTCTATTCCACTGATCCACCATTCTATTTCTTTGACAGTACCTGACAGTTCTGATACCTATAGCCTTATAATAGTTTAAGATCAAGAACTGCTAAAGCTCCTTCTTTTACATTTTTTCCACTAATTCCTTTTACATTCTCAACTTTTTGTTCTTCCAAATGAATTATGTTAATTTTTGGCTCAATAAAATAAATTTTTGGTAATTTAATTGGGAAGACATTGTAGATTAGCTTAGGTAGAACTGTCATTTTTATTATATTGGCTCTGCCCCACCCATAAACAATTATTATTTCTTCAATTATTTAAATCTGACTTTATTTGTATAAAAATGGTTTTATCATTTTGTTCATGTAGTCCCTGGGTTTGTCTGGCAGGTACACACTCATGTATTTCATGCTATCTATAGTTATTTTAAATGGGGTTTCTTTTACTATCTCCTCTTACAAGGTTTTATTGGTAATATGTATTAGTGCTGATGATTTATGTGGGTTTATTTTGTATCCTGCTACTTTGCTAAAATTATCGATTGTTTTAATTAGCTTTTGAGTTAAATCTCTAGGATCTTCCAAGTATATCATCATATCATCTGCAAAACAAGATCATTTTATTACCTTAACCAACTACAGTTTAATCTGCTTCTGGCACACCAGAGTCCACCTGACCCTGGGGAGATTTGAGGGCCCCATGCTGGAGGAGAATTTGACATCTCTGATATAAACTTCAAAGCCCTGTATTAATGCCATTTATTATTATTCTCAACCAAGGCATTTTTAAGCACCTATTATTATTACAAAGTTCCATAGGTTAGGTGATGAGGATCCAAATCCAAAATGGGAAAACAATTCCCACCCTCAAGGACTCCCCGTTCTCAGGGGATGCAACATGTAACAGCATTACTAAGGCTTTGCCACTGTCTGGCTATGTGACATTGGGCGAGTAACTTAATTACAATATACAATGTTACAAATCAAGAACCTGTTTCATTCTACTACTGGCCTATAATCTCCTGAAAGACTCTTTATGGCCTATATTGTCCCTAGTATTTTGTTCAGTTTATAGAAGATATATAGAAATCAAGGTTTGCTGCCTTGTTTATCTATGAAAGACAAAGGCTGGATTCTGAAAAGTCTTTTGGAACTATATCGCTAAAGTTAATAAACCATATGTTATGGGAAATCGATGGGGGTTTGGGGTAGGGGTTCTTAGGAATTCCTCTTTAAAGAATTATACCCTCTTGCATAAAAATCCAATTAGATAAAATAATAGTTTATTTAGGGTGCTAGGGAAAGGAAACCAAGAGAAAAATCCTTGGACTTCTCTTGGGGAGAAGGCATGGCACAGAGGCATGGCTCTGAGATACCTATCTCCTCAAGCAGGAGACAGGGAAATCCTTTTATAGAAGACTGATGGGGGTGATCATCTGACTGTGGAAAGTTGCCTTATTGAGGGAGGACAATCCCCCACTGGTGGTGTCTGGGGGAAGTTGGGTGAGGGGCTATTCTGGATCTCTCAAGTCATCTCTGTCTTCCTCATGCCACAAAGGCAGCAGCCACACCTAATCTTATCTTCCGAGGGGTGAGGGAGACTAGAATGAAGGATGGTGGTCCTGGAGCTAGCCCAGTCCCAATCTGGTGCCATTTATCTCTTCAGATGTGTCTGTCCTTTGGTTTAGTTTCTCAAGGAGAAGGTTCTTTGATTTACCCCAGAAAACTTCTGGGGTACACTAGGCCCATAACACATGTATGCCTTTTGACCCAGGAAAACTACTTCTAGGCCTATACCTCAAAGAGATAAAAAATGAAAAAAAAAATGACAACAACAACAAAAACCAACCCATATGTACAAAAATATTCATAGCAGTTCATTATGCAAGGGGAATGTCCATCAATTGAAGAATGGCTTAATGAATTTTGGGACACATGTAATGGGATACTACTGTGCCACAAGAAATGTTTCAGAGAAACCTGAGAAGGCTTATGAGATGAAGAGTGAAGTGAGTAGAACCAGGAAAACAATCTACTCACATTAACCGCAATAATGTAAAAAGAGATAACTTAGAAAGACTTACCCGCCTCTGGAAAGAGAAGTGATATACTCAAAATGAAGAATGGAGCATATTTTTTAGACATGGATAATGTGGGAATACATTTTTCTTTGACTAGGTACATTTGTTACAAGGGGTTTGTTTTCTTTTGTTTTATTTTCTCCCATTGGGAGTAGGGAGTGAAATGAGGGAGATGGGAAGAAGAGAAAATAAATGCTTCTTAATTGGAAGAAAAAAAGTTACTTATCTGAGGCACCAGGATCTACAAGGGCTCTTGCACAAGGAATGTCATAGATTCGGTAATGGAATTTTATTTAGTTACAGGTTTTACTGACAGTCATGCTGACAGGTGGAGAACATAGGCTCTCTTATTCTGTCTGCCTGCTCTAGTGATCTCTCAGGGCTTTCTTGACTGGCATTGTTTACGGAGAAGAGTCAGCATGCCAAAAGAAAGGAATCTGGCACCCAGAAAGCCTCGAAAAGAAAACATTCAAAAGGTAACTCACTCACACAACCACTGATGTTCTCATATGACACAAAACACTCACTGTACAAGGAATAAATACACTGCCTTCCTTGAAGCAATATTTGAAAACTGAAAGCTATTCTGAAGATTACTACCAGGAACAAAACACAACTGAAAGCCAAACCCAAGCTCCCTGGGTGCAAATAAACACACCTGAGGATAAAAGAGCAATAAAACTTTTGTTACTGGAAACAGTGCTAAAGGCTTCTTGACAAAAGTCACCTTAGAAAGTTGTGGGTCCACTATTATGGAAACATGCAGATCATGTTTAACCAAGCACATTTTCTCATGGATGAACAAGGAGAAAAGTCTAGTGCTGAGAGTAGCCTGAATGGAGTCCATGATAAATGACTCACCACTAGAAAAATGATCTCCAGTACCTCCTGTTATCAGGACTGTATGCCTAGACAGTTTCCCATAGATTAAAATGTTCTAGATTGCTTTAAATTGCCATCGATTTGCATGAAAATGCAAGATTAAATTTGCATGTGCAAATTTGCATTAAAATGTAAAATCAAAATTGTAATATATTGCATTAAAATGCAATAGATTTGTTTTTAACTTCAACTTTAGTGCTGACTTCTGCTAGGGGAGACAGGTGGTACACAGAACTCTTCTTCCATGATTGGAGGGCAAAAGGTTGGCATCAGGCACCAAAGCAGCCCAAAACCACAGGATGTAGACACACACAAAAAGCACTGAAGGAAAAATTTTGAATGGTACAATTTGGCAAGAATCCAATTTTTCCATAGAAAGAGTGTAGTTGTGGTTCTGGTAGTTTTCACACTAACAATAAGCTAACATCCCAAACAGACATCTCAACAACCCCGGAGTATAAAATATTTCATTACTGTTCATTCAATGGGTGGGCCAAAAGTCACAAAGGGATTTCAATATTTAATAACTCTTTTATTTTCTGTTTTTAATTTAAAATACCGTAGCATCACATGCAGTATCTAAAGGAAATGAATTTATATTTCATGTGAAAAATCAAATCTCATAACTGGCAAAAAATACAGAAAAAAATAATTTTCAAGAAGTTATTAAAACATCGTGACTTTGGCTCACCTTGTAGATCACAACCAAAACAGAGGATGGCAGAAGCCTATACAAGTGCAAGGTAAGGTTTGAAAATAGGATTCCTGGTAACTTTCTACCAGAGGCTTGGAGCCTTCCCTGAGAAACATGCAACTTGACTTATCATAAAATAAATACCTCCTGGCCCTAGAGAGTAGTAATTCCTGGCAATAAAAATTATGCATATTTATGTAAGTAATAAAAAGAATACTTAGCCACACAGAGACTAGAGAGAAATGAGAAAAGGCCTCAGGACAGAGAGGTAAAGGACACTCATAGTTAAGGGGTGTGATACTGAAGAATGAGGAGTGGTCAGAGAATCAAGAGAGCAGAGTTAGGAGCACCCAGAAAGGAAGCCAAATCCAGGCGGGAAGTGTGGTTAATCAATCAATTAACAAACATTCACTAAATGGCTACTATGTGCCAAACACTGTACTAAGTGCTTGGAGATACAAAAAAAAAAAAATTAAAAAAAAAATAATAAAGAGTCCCTGTCCTCAAGGAACTTACAATCTAATAGATATATAATAGTCAACAGTACCAAATACTGCTGAGAAGTCAAGGAAGGATGAAGATTGAGAAAAGGCCTTCAAAAAAAAAAAGAAAGAAAAGGCCTTCAGATTTGACAATTAAGAGATCACTGGTATTTGGGGGGAGAACAGTTTCAACTGAGTAAATAAAGTCCAAAGCCAAAGAGTGAGAGGAGGAAGGAATTGAAAAATGTACTATACTCCCTTCACTGCAGAAATGGAGGGCTATGGGCATAAAATAGTACATGTCAGGTATAGTCAATATAGGCTGATTGGTTGGTTTTGCTGAACTGTTTTTCTTTTTTAAATCTTTGTTATGAGGGATGACTCAGGGGAGGAGAGAGAAAGGGATATAATTATAAAAGAATGTGACATAGAAACAAAAAAGATGGAGGAGAAGGGGGAAGGAGAGAATTCAGAACAGAAAATGAAATAAAAGTTAATTTTTGAAATGTGAATGAAAATTAATTTTTTATAAGCAAGTATATGGCTTAGAACAGTAGTGTCAAACTCAAATAGAAATGGGGCCACTAAGCCATGCATAAGGATCCCTGTGTCAGGAGCTACAGTTAGCCAGTTTTTAATACCTCTGCTTTAAAAATGTAGGCCACAGGGGCAGCTAGGTGGTGCAGTGGATAGAGCACCGGCCCTGGAGTCAGGAGGACCTGAGTTCAAATCCGGCCTCAGACACTTGACACTTACTAGCTGTGTGACCTTGGGCAAGTCACTTAACCCCAATTGCCTCACTTTAAAAAAAAAATGTAGGCCACAATGACAAGCCATGACTCCAATGATAAAGCCAGCTAGCCTCCTCCTTACTAGAGGGGTGGTCGACCCAAGACATAGAACAACAAATACATTTTTTGGACACGGCCAAGGTGTAGATTTCTTTTGCTTGACTGTTTGCTTTTCCATTAAATTTTACTTTATTTCCAATTAACAAAAATTGATATTCTTTCCAACCCCTCCTTTCTCCAGAAAAAAAGAAAGAAAGAAAAACCTAAAAACAAAAAACCTCTTGTAACAAATGTGCCTAGCCAAGCAAAAATAAACTCCCACATTGGTCACATCCATAAAATAAGTGTCTCATTCTGCACCCTGAGTCTATCACTTTCAGAAAGTGGGTAACATGCTTCGTCATCAGTAGATGATCACTGTGTTGACCAAAGTCCTTATGGCTTTCAAAGTTGTTGGGTTTCAGTGTTATCATTGAATAAATTGTGCTCCTGGTTCTATTCACTTCATTCATCAGTTCATACACATCTTCCCGGGTTTCTCTGAAACCATTTTTATTGTTATTTAGTCATTTCAGTCATGTCAGACTTTTTGTGACCCCATCTGGGGTTTTCTTGACGAAGATACTGAAGTAGTTGGCCATTTCCTCCTCCAGCTCATTTTACAGATGAGGAAACTGAAACAAATGGGATAAAGTGACTTGCCCAAGAGCACACAGCTAGTAATTGTCAGGCTGGATCTGAACATAGAAAGAGGAATCTGCCTGACTCCAGGCCCAGCACTCTATCCACTGTGCCACCATATCTTTCATAATTTCATACAGCATAATAATATTTCACTACAACCATATACCATGCTTTGTTTAGCTATTTTCCAACAGATGAGTACCTCCTTCATTTCCAGTTCCTTTATGCTATTCTTTAACTTGTGGGGCATAGTTCTAAACTATTTTCTAGAAAGGCTGGACCAACTCATTGGCTCCAAAAAAACTGTGACTATATACTTGTTGTTTTGTTTTGTTTTTCCTGTGGGCTTTTGTCTCTTTATTTCCCTCCCTCTTTGATAGTATTTTATTTTATTTTCCAATTACATGAAAAGATTGCTTTCAATATTCATTTTTGTAAGACTTTGAGTGCCCAATTTTTCTCTCCCATCCCCAAGACAGCAAGCAATCAGATATAGGAGATATATATGTAGATGTATGTGCATGTATATGTGTATATGTACTCTGTATGTGTATATGTGTGTATATATATTATATATATATACAATCATGTTATACATATTTCCATATTAGTCATTTTGTAAATGGAAAATCAGAACGAAATGGGGGAAAAACCACAGGAAAGAAAAAATAACAACAAATAAAGTGAAAATAGTATACTTTGATCTGCATTAAGACTCCATAGGTTTTTTCCTGGATGTGGAAGGCATTTTCCATCATGAGTCCTTTGGAATTGTCTTGGATCATTATACTGCTGAGAAGAGCTAAGTCTTTCACAGTTGATCATCATTACAATGTTGTTGACACTGTGTACAATGTTCTCCTAGTTCTGCTCACTTTACTCAGCATCAGTTCATGTAAGTCTTTCCAGGTTTTTCTGAAATCCACCTGCTCATCATTTCTTACAGCACAAAAGTATTCCATTACATTCATATACCACAACTTGTTCAGCCATTCCCCAATTGATGGGCATCCCCTCAATTTCTAATTCTTTGCCACCACAAAAAGGACTGTGCTTATTTGTTAAAAACAGGATTAAGTTTTTCTTGGAATCAAGGAAGCAGAGAGGAGGCAGAGACAGTATTGCCAAAAAGAAAAGAAACAAAAATGGGTCACTGAAGCATTTTTAAAATGTTCAGAAAGTGAAAGAAGGAAATTCAGAGGAAAATACAACTAAACAGCTGAATTTGGCATATACTTAGGCCTTTTTTTTAAAAGGTATAAAATAGAGACTCTCAGTTTCACTTAATATCACTTTCTGTTCTAGTTTGGATAAAAAATATTTTGTTTTTGTTTTTAATCACAATAACCAACCACAATTCCAGAAGAATTCGGGGGATTTTGGTTTTTGGGGTTTTTTGCAGGGCAACGAGGGTTAAGTGACTTGCCCAGGGTCACACTAGTAAGTGTCAAGTATCTGAGGCTGGATTTGAACTCAGATACTTATGAATTCAGGGCCAGTGCTTTATCCACTGCTCCATCTAGCTGCCCTCTTGGGGGGTTTTACTACAAATATTTGTTTAAAAGGATTTTGTTTTTCTTTCCTTTTCAATATGTGTGTGGGGGGTGGAAGAATTGAAAAATAACATTCAACAAAATTAATAATTAACAAAAACTAAAAACAAAAATTTAAAGTTCTGGGGCTGCTAGGTGGCACAGTGGATAAAGCACAGGCCCTGAATTCAGGAGAACCAGAGCTGTGTAACCCTAGGCAAGTCACTTAACCCTCATTGCCCCACCAACACCACCCCCCCAAAAAAAGTTCTTATTGGTGTTCATTAAACCCAGAATAAAAATATTTTTAAAGAAAAAAAAAGTAAAACTAAACCATGACCACTTAGTTTAGAATGCATAATTGTCACTAACTTCACCTACTCAAGTTAGGGGTGGGCCTCTGAAGTTACAATAAGAAAAAAAAAGGGGGGGGTGGAATTGTGAGGAAGGAGCTCGTAATTCTAGTCTCTGCCCTGCCAGTAACTAGTTGTGTGACCAGTTTTACCTCTGCTTCTATAGCACAGAGAAGCACTTCATAAATGTTTGGTGACTGACCTTAAAGGAGGTACTCAAACTCTTGCTTCAATTCCCTTATGTGGAGATGACTTCTAAAGTTCCCCAGGGAAGGGAGGAGACTACAAGAGCACAGTGGTGTGTATGCTGTCACAGGAGATCTCTGTGTCCCTTAGCTTTGCTTCACTTTTTTCTTTGTTACAACTAAGAATGCATGGGGGTGTGGGGGAGGAGAATATCAAGAAAAGGCTGGCATAAAACATTTAAAAGTAAAGTCCCTGAGGGCTCTAAATTCTTACAATTCTATAAGTCTAATTTATTCTAGTCAAATGAATCCACAAATTTGTTAATGATTCATTAATTCATATTACACACTAAATTCATGAGTTCTCTGTCTCATCGATAAATGTATCAGTTATTTCCCTTAAGGTAAAGGTGTACTCCATTTTCAAATGACCTAATTATATGAAAACCAAATTTACCAAACAGATAAATTATTCATATCACCAAAGGATTCACCACAGGTTTACTCTATGCAGAGACACACAAGAGCAATTATTCAACTAACACATAACTTTTCAGGATCATGGTTACCATCAAAAATCATTTCTATCTCAGTTCCCCCATTTCGACTATAGTGCTTCCACTTCATTCAAAGTAATGCTACAAACACAGAGGCGTAAGCTGGTATAAATATACATAACAACTATAAAACACTAAAGACAGAGGAAGAGTAAAGGTATTCCATGTTTCTCTAATACTATTTCTACTAACCTATGGCCTGGAATTTCCAGAAGCACAGTGATTTCCATTCACATGCTATCGTCACCGTAAGCCAATGAAATATCCCATTTTAATATGTCAGCAAACAGAGCTGCAATAAAATTCTGGGTCAGATAAAACTTAACCAAGAGAAGAGATGAGAAAACACACCACCCTTCCTTCTTTGCAGAGGCGGGGAATATGGGTGTGGAACACTGTCTATGTGATCAGATGTGTTTGGCTAATGTGATTAGTTAGCTTTGGTTAGCTTTGTTCTTCTTTAAAATCTTACAAGGGATATCTTGGGGCATGAGAGAGAGAGAAGATATTATGGGAAATAAAGGTGACATATAAAGAATTTTAAAAACTGTTTTAAAAAACTTTTTGTGTCAATGGTAGCCATGGGGAGATGTGGGGGAGGAGGGAAGAAAAAAAAGAAATTTGCATAATTTTGTTGCATATTTGAAAGGAATAGCAAGTTGTGGCATAGTAGATTTGAAGTTTTGTGTGCAATCATCTTTTTTATTGTACTATGTTATGGAAATGTTTGTTTTATTCCATAAATTAAAAACAAAATTGTAAAAAAAATTTCAAAAGGACTTTTATAAAGGACAAAGAATCTCAGGCAGAAGAAACACTGTAATTACAGAAAAGCAGCCAGCCTGTAACGTGTCAATGGTTACATATGAATACAATGGCACAGAGCATATGCATGTGCCTATTGATCAGTGTGTGTGCACCCGTGGAGGTGACCTGGACCAGCTGGAGTATTTCTAATTTTAAAGACAATGAAAACCCCATTATTTGCAAATGTAAAAGCTTTGCAGCAACAAAACAAAGTTGACTGTGTTTCAATTTTCAGCACAGTAGTGCTACAGGTTGTTTTCTTAGAATCAAAGGCTTAGGGCTGGAAGAAAGTCCAACCCCCTCATTTTAATATATGGAAACTGAGGCCCAGGGAAGTAAAATTACCTACCCAAGGTTAACTAGTAGTCAGCGAAGCTGGGGTTTGAATGTAGGTCTTTTGACTTTAAATCTAATGGCCTCTGAAGTGGATTAAGCATGCCATCTTCCTTCAATGCACACAGGGATTCTATTTTTCACATTGGCTAGTTATGGAATCTGGGTGAGTCACCACCTCTACATCTCGATTTTTGCACCTGTACAGTGGAGTAAGGCTAGATGCTCTCCAAAGTCTTGCTAAACCCTAAAATACCATTATGGCAATGCCAATATTATATATATATTTGCAAGAAGGGTGGTTGCCCCTAAGCCCTGTTGCACCTAGGAAATAATAGCAAATACCTGAATTAAGTGGAGGAATGTAGAGTTCTCAGCACCAAATACATGCATATCTACACCAATAAACAACAACTCATATGTGTATATCACTTTAAGATCTACAAAGTATTTTCCTCACAAAAAACTCTATGCACTGAGTATTGTAAATATTACCATACCCATTTTGTAGGTGAGGAAACTGAAGTTTCCAGAGGTGCCCATGGTCACCTAGCTAGCGTCAAAGGCAATATTCAAACTCAGCTCCCTACTATGTATGTCCTGTGCTGCAGCTCATTAAGGGAACCACCACGCTCCTTTCTCAAAGAGGTACTTCTCTTTTGTAATCAGAAGGACAACTGGATATCTAAAAGAATGCTTCAGGAACAGAAGCTAAGAATCTCCTCGAATGACCACAGAAGGAACTAACTGTAGTCATTTCCCAGTGAATTCCCAGTGAATCTATTTACCAGCTGTGAAGGCAGCTGCTTTTGTCCTCAAGATACCTGCTGGGTGTATATTTTTAAACCACACCTTTATGATAACAACAGTTTTTACTATAAGCCTGGGTCTTAACAATATTAAAACTGTATGAAAAACATGTAGTCAACTTTTCCTTTTTCTTTAAAAAAAAATTAATTATGTGAATGTCCTAGGAAATAAACATGGGAAAATATAAGAATTAATGAAAAGAAAGCAGAGCTATAAATATTGAATTCAATGCAATCCAAAAATCATTTATTAACCAATTAACTAGAGCCTGTGCTAGATGCTGGGGATAAAAGATTATCCCAATATAAATAAAAACAGGGCAGCTAGGCGGCACAGTGGATAAAGCACCAGCCCTGGATTCAGAAAGACCTGAGTTCAAATCCAGACTCAGACACTTGACACTTACTAGCTGTGTGACCTTGGGAAAATCACTTAACCTTCATTGCCCTGCAAAAAACCCCAAAACAAACAAAAAATATATATAAATAAAAACAATATTAAAAGAGAGATGAGTTAAAAAATGAGCCTAATGGCCACACATGGTGGCACACACCTATAATCCCTTCTACTGGGGAGGCTGAAGCTGAAGGATCACATGGGCTCAGGACTTCTGGCCTGCAGGAAGGCTAAGCCAATCAGGTGTGTGTGTACTAAGTCTGGTGCCTGCAGTGAGTCCCTAAGAGCAGGAAGCAATCAGGCTACTTAAGGAAGAGCAAAGCAACCCAGGTTAGAAAGAGAGCAGGTTAAACCTTCTGGGTCAATCATCAGTGGAATTGGGCCCATGAGTGGCCAGTGAATATCCAGAGTGAATGAGATAAAGAGATGCAGGTCCATAAATAAATGGATAGACAGAGACAGACTAACACATACAATAACCAATCTTTGACCCAGGGAACAGATGATGGAAGATCTACTTTTAGTAGAGAGGCAGGAGACTACAGGTGCAGAATTTTGCATATCCTGCAGACAGGGTCTTTGTGTTGATCATTGTTTCCAGTTCCGGATTCTAAATCTTTCAATGTGACCTCAGAAAGCATAAAAACTAAAATAGATGAGAATGCAACAGTGCCACACCTGTTGACTTGATTGACAACCAACCAAAAGATTATCTATTAAGCACCTACTATGCACCAGGCATTATGCTGGCATCTAAAACACAAAAAAATGAAGCAGGAATCAGGTAAATGTAAAAGGATATTTTTAAGGGATTCCTGAAGAACAGTTAAATACAGAGGTATAGAGTGCTGAACCCAGAATCAGGAAGTCCTGGGTTTGAATTCCATCATGAAACAGGACATAGTTGTGTGACTATGAGACATATGCGTTAAAAGTTAAAAAAAAAAAAAAAAACGGGAGGGGAAGGGGACAGCTAGGTGGCACAGTGGATAAAGCACAGGCCCTGGATTCAGGAGGACCTGAGTTCAAGTCTGGCCTCAGACACTTGACACTTACTAGCTCTGTGACCTGGACAAGTCACTTAACCCTCATTGCCCCACCAAAAAACAAAAAAAATTTTAAAGTTTTAAAGTTTTAAAAAGTGATAGCTTAGGGTTCTCCCAGGGAAACCTAGGTTTGATGAACAATACTTCTCTGACAAGCCATAGTGCTTCCTTCGGAATAATTGTTTATCTAAATATGGACCCTAAAATCTTTCTAAGATGAGGATAAAGGGAAGAAAACATAAAATCTCACCACATTTTTTTAGTGAGGTAATTGGGGTTAAGTGACTTGCCCAGGGTCACACAGCTAGTAAGTGTTAAGTGTCTGAGGCCGGATTTGAACTCAGGTCCTCCTGACTCCAGGGCCGGTACTCTATCCACTGTGCCACCTAGCTGCCCCTTCACCACATTTTTTAAAAGAAAATATAAAATAGATCGGGACTGGGAGTGGAAAAATCCTTGAAAAAGAAAACTTGGGAAGGATGCTATCAGAGTAGTAATGTGGTACAGGGGACAGAGTGGCCAGCCCTGAATTCAGGATCTTTTTTTTTTTAATTTTAATTAATAAAGTATTTTATTTTTTTCCGTTACATGTAAAGATAGTTCTCAACTTTTGTTTATACAAGCTTTCCAATTTCAGATTTTTCTCCCTCCCTCCCCTCCCTCCCCCCTTCCCTAGACAGCAGGTAATCTGATATAGGTTATATATACACATAATAACATTAATTGAATTCAGAATCTTTAAAGTCTACATCTGTGTTACCATGAGAATGCCACTTAACTTCCAGGCAGCTAAGATTATAACTTATATAGGAGATGCTGCCCTGCATCAGTTGGAAAGAGTTGACATACAACTCGGGGTGTGTGCTAGTAAATGTTTAACAATCAGACCCCCCCCAAAAAAAAGTGAACACACCCACTTTTAAGAGCATCATTAACATTTTCTCCATCACGTTTAAGTCTAGAAAATTAACCAAATAATAAACAAAGCCCTAATTTATAGAATTTGTCCATTTCCAAGGTGTAAATGCTCCCATTGAAAACTTAACTACCAGCTCATCCGAACAAGTTCCACCTGTATCCAACACACTCCTATAAATATCTCCATGTAATTACAAGTCCAGAACAACAAAATCTAGCAACCCTGGCCAAGTCACTTGACTTGAGTCTCAGTTTCTTCTGCACAACGGTACAATGGAAATGGCTGACATTTATATAACACTTTAAAATTCACAAAGCACTTTTTGAGTACACTATCTCACTTAATCTTCACAACTGAGGTAGGCTAGTAAATGTTTAATGACCTTCTCTCCAGAACTCGTACAAGCTGGCTGTGGCAAACCCCTCTTTCACAACCACCTGTAGGTATTACCAGTAACATTATACTCATTTTTAAATAAAGAAACTGATTCTCAGGGAGATGAAACAATTTGGCCATGGTCTGTCTGTCTGTCTGTCTGTCTGTCTCTCTCTTTCTCTCTCCCTCTCTCTCACACACACACACACACACACACACACACACACACACACACACACACACCACCACCACCACCACCACCACCACCACCATCACAGTTGTAGTCACTGTAACCCGGATTTCCAGATTTCTGCTGACTCCAAGTCCAGAACTTTTGTCCAATACACTACACTGTATTTGTACAACTTACCTCATTAAGACAGTTCATTGGAAGTCTTGTGCTGTAGAAATGTGAGGTATTCTAATTGTTATTATTATTAATCCAGATAAAGCAATGTGATTAGTAAATAAAGGATCATTATCAAGTCAAGAAGACCTGAGTTCAAATCCCACTCCTGACACACACAGGCTAGCCACTAGGAGGCTTCCTAACCTTTCAGTGCCCCAGATACTTTTATGAGTTGCTAACTACTTTGGTAGAGAGAGTTTCCATTGCCCAAATTCCCTACATAGATGAAATCACATCACAGTGAGTGACGTATGTGTGTAAATTATAACTACAGTCACTGGTTGGGCTGTGCCGAATTCCACTGAATTAAAAAACTAATTACTAATTAATACACACTCAAAGAAATGGGCTTCAAAAATACTAGCCCTATTCAGGGGATAGAGCAGCCAGCCTGGAACCAGGAAGACTCCTCATTCTGAATTCAAATCCAGCCTCATATACTTACAAGCTGTGACCCTGGACAAGTCACTTAACCCAGTTTGCCTCTGTTTCCTCATCTGTAAAATGAGCCAGAGAAGAAAATGGCAAACCACTCCAGTATCTCTGCCAAGAAAACCCCAAATGGGGTTACAAAGAGTCAGATGCAACTGAAATGACTGAACAACATCCTGATCTCATCTGCTCAGGGAGGATATGAAAAGTTACCTTGCTCAGCAATCTTCCAATATAACTTCATATATTCACTAGTATTTCGATGGGGGATAGGATTAACAATCTACCTTTAGGCACACCTGGCCTAGGAAAACCCTGCTTTGAGTTATAAAGATAAGGACAGAATTTAAATCATCTTAAATCTTTTCAGGAGGAGGACAGAATTTTATAAAGCTATTTTCTATTCTCTTTTGGTCAGGGTATCCTAAATGGTTAGGAGAGCTCAGAAGCCTTATCTAGGCATTAGAGATTTTGTAGGATTAAAAGCTAGAGGGGGGCACAACTAGATGCCGCAGTGGATAGAGCACCAGCCCTGGAGTCAGGAGTACCTGAGTTCAAATCCAGCCTCAGACACTTAACACTTACTAGCTGTGTGACCCTGGGCAAGTCACTTAACTCCAATTGCCTCACTTAAAAAAAAAAGTCTAGGTTCAAATCTCTCTTCTAACGGAATCATAGAATCTGAGAGTTAAAAAAAAAAAAAAAAGCTAGAGGGGACCTTAGAAATAATCTAGTTCAATCTCCTAATGTTACAGATAAGGAAACAGGCCTAGAAAAGAGAAGATGCTTGCTGTAGGTCACCCAGGGAATAAACAGCACAGCCAAGATTTGAATCCGGGTCTTCTGACTCCAAATCCGGGACTATGTACCATACCTCCCTATTTGAACTATCTTGTGCTTCCTTATCTGTGTAAATGTTATATCCCTCAATAGAAATCACGCTCCTTCAAAAAGGGACTTTCATTTTTGTCTGTGTATTCCCACTGCCCAGCCCCATGGTGTACATACACATAGGAACTCAGAAGCTCAATCAATGCTTGTTAAACTGAAATGCTCCCTCTAGTTCTGGTTAATTAATAGCTTACAAATGAAACCACCGGTGTCCGTTTATTTGCTCCCTCTAAACAGTAGGCAGCTGGGCAGGGTGGACAGAGTGCTGGACTCGGAGTGCGAAGCACCCCCTCCCCCTCTTCCCCCACCCCATGAATTCTGCCTCCCCCTCTTACTGACTGCCTGATCCTAGGCAAGTAAGTCCCTTAACCCTCCTGAGCCTCACATTTCTTATCAGTAAAATGGAAATAATCACAGCACCTACCTCTCACGGTTGTTGTTAGATCAAATCTTCATTTAAATGTCATTTAATATCTATAAAGCACTTTACAAACCAGAGATCGTCATATAAATTATTAGCATTATCAGTGGGCAATGGGTCTGCTCTAAGACCCGCTCTTCAGGAAGCCTTTCCCAATCCCCCTTGATAAGGTCTCTTTGTGCCCAATCCGTAGGAGAGCCTTCCAAGGTCACGTCGGTCTGATCAGCCACAGTTGGGCATATTGCACTTTGACCCCGACCTAAGTGATGTCACTTTTGTTCTCTTTGAAGATGAAAGACAACCACCAACACCCCGCAATCCCCCCTGATTCTAGTGCCTTCCCTCTGCTGATTAGCTCAGACTTAGCCTGGGCGTATCTTCTCGGTACAGAGTTGCTTGCATGTTGTCTCTTCCGTTAGATTGTGAGTTCCTTGAGAGCAGTTTCTTACCTTTCTTTGCATGCCTGGTGTTTAGCACAGTGCTTTGCACATAAGGGGCACTTAAGGGTTTATTGACTGACTAAACAATCCTATGGAGAGCAAAATGCTCCTAAGACTAGCTCTTCAACCAGACCTCAGGAAAGGCTTCCAAGGGAAATACTGACTTCATAAATCCAGGACAGCTCCAGAGAGCACATGAACTTGAAAAGGAGCAAGAGTAATCCCCTGCCCTGATGCGTCCTTTAAATCAGGAGGGCTGCCTCACGCACCCCCTAATGCCCCTAGAAGCCTACAAACCCAAACTGCTCCAGTTAACACAGCCTCTCACAAGTAGGCATCCCACCCCTTCCCAAGAACTGAAAAATCTGAAAATATGAATTAAAACTCAAAAAGATGAAATAGAAACATGGACAAGGGCCTTAGTTTGGTTTTTCCCTAACCCTCAGGAAATTAACTGTAAGTCAGTATGGGCAGAATCAGAGCTGTGACAAGTCTAAATCATATGTGCTTCGAAGAGAAAAGGGGGTGAAATCAGATATTTGCCAGGCCCTGGGGGACCCGGGCAAGTTACATGGTGTGATACTGCATTGTACCATAAAACTGTGAACATATTAAATTGTGTTTGTCTCAGAAAGAAAGAAAGAAAGAAAGAAAGAAAGAAAGAAAGAAAGAACAAAAGAAAGAACGAACGAACAAAAGAAAGAACGAAAGAACAAAAGAAAGAACGAAAGAACAAAAGAACGATAGAAAGAAAGAAAGAAAACTGAGAATCACCTGTAAAACTAGAGTCGATTTAAATTGCATTGCAGGGGCAGCTAGGTGGCACAGCAAATAAAGCATTGGCCCTGAATTCAGGAGGACCTGAGTTCAAACCCGACCTCAGACACCTGACACTTACTAGCTGGGTGACCCTGAGCAAGTCACTTAACCCACATTGCTCTGTAAAAACAAACAAACAAAAATAAAAGTGCATTGCAAACCTCAAAAGCAATTAATGCCAGCCACTATTTGGAATTGGAGGTCCAGAGCTTCAATACATATCTGCTGCTGACTTCTAGTGTGGCCTTCAGCAAGTCACTCCCCATCTGTTAAATGAGATAACTTGCAGCATGTGACTTCTAAGGTCCCCTTCAGCTCTAAATCTGTGATCTTATGAATCTAAATGGTTTCAGGAATCTGAAGTCTCACAGGTTTTATACCTGAACAGGACCTAAGCCACCTGGCTGCCTAGGAATATGAAAATATAACACCGCTACCACCAACTCCAACAAAATGGCCTCTGTACTGGGGGAGCTGGGGGTCCAGGAGACACAACATAGAGACAGAAAAGGTAAATATAAAATATATGTCAAGTATACATAAAGTATGGGAGCGGTGGGGTGGGGGTGGGGTAGATGGAGAATAACTGAGGGAGAAAGTGGCATTTGAGCTGAGCTTTAGAGGGAGCTATGGTAACTTAGCCACCTTCACATACATAACTGTTAGATAGAGACAGAATTTTAACACAAATCTTTCAGATCACAAGACTGGTCCTCCATCCACTTTGCTACCCTGCTATCCAAAGAATGAATGAGCTGAACTGACATCAGTGTGCACTTTATTGAGACTCAAGCTAACCTTCAGAATCGTTCACAGCTTGGCATGCTTCAGAGCTAACCATTTTTTTCCTTTTAAGTACTCCTGGAAACAAACTATCCACTCTCCCACCACTTTGGACCCCATATTTTAATCCCCCCCCCACACACACACACACACACACTCAGGCTCATTGGGCAGCTAGATGGTACAGTGGATAGTGGGAGGACCTGAGTTCAAATCTCACTTCAGACACTTGATACTAGCTGTGTGATCCCAGGCAAGTCACTTAACCCCAACTGCCTTAAACATCCAGGGCTATCTCCAGTTGTCCTGATGAATTTCTTGCAACTGGACCTAGATGGCTCTGGAGGAGAGAGTGAGGGTGGTGAGTTTGCACAGCCCTGCCTCACTTAAATCCAATTCACTGCAAGTCATGACATCTGTCATGGTCCTCTGGGAAAGAAAGGCAAACAACTATCAGGCTCATTATACCTTTGCTTGTGGTCTTCTTTCCTCCTTAAATTCCCTCCCTTCCTCCTCCTTGCCTTTATCCTAGCCATTTTCCAGTTTCAATCCCTACAACTGTAGAGCTTCCCCTGGTGAAGTCTGAACAAATCAATTTCTGTAAAACCCTTTTTAGTTTTTTCTGCATGTCACAAATTTCATATCGTCTTATTTTCTAATTGTTTTGTATGTGCATTGTTCTGTCACTTACTTGAAAAGAAGCCCACTGTAAGCAGACTATCATCTCTCTCCTCCTGCTCCTTCTACTATACACAGAGAACATAGTGCTAAGCAAATACATTACTAACCCACCAGAAAAGCTTCAAGAAACTCCATTAAGCCTCCAAACTTCTGTGACCTTTAGTTTCCTACCCATTATTGTTGTTTGTCACGACCTGCTCTGAATTGGATTTAAGTGAGGCAGGGCTGTGCAAACTCACCACCCTCACTCTCTCCTCCAGAGCCATCTGGGTCCAGAGGCAAGATGTACATCAAGATGACTGGAGATGGCCCTGAATGTTTGAGGCAACAGGGTTAAGTGACTTGCCCAGGGTCACACAGCTAGTAAGTGTTGTGGAAATTTATTTTTATTTGGGGACCCTACCTTTAGGCTGAGATTAGAAAACCTTAGGCCTTCAGGGTCTCTCCCCCTCCTCCTCAGCTTCAGCTAAGCAAAAAAGCCCCGTGGGCTATACAAGACCCCAGGTCAGACAGCTGGGGGATAAAAAAAAGCCCCAGCTCCCTCCGACCTGAGCGGAGCTATCTGAAGGATCCCGGATGGCCTGTGCTGAGGCATGAGGCTCGAGAGCACCCCCCACCACCACCAGTTGCAGCTCTGGCTGGCGGATTAGCTTGGTCTGTGGGGGCGAAGGAAGCCCCGAGATTTGAGTGGAGAGAAGAAAAGGTATATATAGACCTGGGAGTGAGACAGCAGGGGGAGGACGGACTAGGAGGGGAGCTGACCAGAGGGGAGCGCAGACAAGGACAGAGGAGAGTTCCGATTGGAAAAGGAGAGAAGGGGCTGACAAGGTTACGGGCCTTAATACAAACCAGGGAAAGTAACGTGCCCTGAGGCCGGAGGCGGCTAAAGCCCTTATTGTATTCAAGAAGTTCTTCTAGGGCAGCAGGTGGGAAAGAGACCAGTGGAAAGAGACCGCAGGAAAGCAGTCAGGTTGTACTTTATTTCCCTGTATTCCTAATTTGAAATAGTACCTCATAAATAAACTCTGCTTTGATTATTTGGTTAAGAGCCTTTTTAATCTTTAGTTTATCAATTTGGGAGTGGAGCAGTGTGGTGGAACTTTACAAACAGCCCACATTAAATTAACGAAGTCAGATAGCCAAATAGTTAACAGTCCCCAGATTAGTCCTCCAGTCAGCTTTAGCCCCCCAAATTAGGCTAGTCAGTTTAAAAATATTCTAACATTTGAATGTCGACCACGAAGGGATTTACGGCCCAATTATAATTTCTCTAAGCTTATCATTTTTCATACACTCATAATTTTTCATAAATCCAATTATATAATTTTTCCAGGTTAGTTATAGTTATGAATAATTAATTTTGTACATTGTCAAGTGTCTGAGGCCAAATTTGAACCCAGTTATTCCTGAATCCAGGACCGGTGCTTTATCCACTGTACCACCTAGATGCCTTTTTTTTTTCCAGGGCAATGAGGGTTAAGTGACTTGCCCAGGGTCACACAGCTAGGACGTGTCAATTGTCAGATCTAAACTCACATCCTCCTGACTCCACGGCCAATGCTTTACCCACTGTACCACCTAGCTGCCCCTTCCTCCCCCATTAAAAATTTGTTACTAAGATCTTGTTATATTCAAATCAATATTAAATTTATAAAATGCCTAATATGTGTGCTAGGCTCTGGAAACATAAAGTTTTGGGGTTTTTTTAAATAATAACCCCTGCCCTCAAGCAGCTTAAAATCTCAATGTATTAGTTTAAAAACAAACAAAAACAAAAAACAAAGTGGTAAAAGTCAGCTCCTGGGAATAAAAAAAAAATTACCACCCTATTTCTCTAAAACTGTCAGTGACAGATTGAAGTCTAAGTGCTGACATTTCTCTCAAAGTCAAAGTAATGAATATTTAAGAATATTGCAGAAGAACAATTCTCCATGAAGGAATATTTCAAAAGGGGAAAAACGGTTTGTGAGTATCTGTCATTTACCACAATCAGGGAAGGAGACAAGACAACTTGAGCTGCAAGAACAGGAAGGCAGCAGAGTCTGTTAATAAGGAAGGTGTCAGCCTCTCCCACACACTAAGGCTGCCTACAGACAGGCAACTAGATGGCTCAATAAATAGAGCATTGGATATGGAGTCAGGAAGATCTGAGTTCAAATTTGACCAGAGACACTTACTAGCTATGTGACCCTAGGCAAGTCACTTAACCTCCGTTTGTCTACCAAAGAAGGAAATGGCAAACCACTCCATTATCTTTGACAAGAAAACTCTATGGACAGTTTAGGTGTGCTAAAGGGGTCACAATGAGTAAGACACAACTAATAACATCTGTAAGATCTATTTTAGGTGGCAGAGTGGATAGAGTACTGGGCCTGAAGTCAGGAGGACATCTTCATGAGTTCAAATCTGGCCTCAGACACTTACTAGTTGTGTGACCCTGGACAAGTCACTTCACCCTGTTTGCCTCAGTTTCCTCATCCACAAAATGAGCTGGAGAAGGAAATGGCAAAACCTCACCAGCATCTCTGCCAAGAAAACCCCAAATGAGGTCACAAAGAGTCAGACACAACTGAAACCACTCAACAACAAGAAATCAGATTGGGCAGAGAAGCAGGAATAGTCAGAATCTCTGGGCTAGTATTCCTAACAGGCCCTTCAAATGTGAGTACATCTCTGTGTTGACAAGAAGGGAGAACAAGAAAGGCAGGTAAGAATTCTGTGTGGCAGGACTGAGGCAGTGGAGGGAGGCTGGTGTGCCTAAATGGCTTTCTTCTCCATCTACTGTCTTTAGTGTCCTGTGCTCAGCTGGAAAGGTACTGTGTGCCAGACTGTGCTACTACCTGCCTGAGGTGTGGGACACAGAAAACATGGAAAGGTATAGGGGACGACATCTGTGTTTCAACCTCCCTGTCATCTCCTTCTGGGCCCTTCCATCTCTTCAGGGCGTATAAAAGATTGAAGAACCGGACACAGTCATTGACTGATAAACCTACCCTTCTACAATTCAGAAGGGTCTTACCTTGAACCCTAAAAGTCATTAAGGGCCCACTGATTTTGAAAGCAGAAACAGACAGCTGACAAGAAATAACTAGACTTGAGTATCTTAAGTAGAAAGAAGGCTCACTAGGGGTCAGGTGAGAATACTTCCACGGAAAGTTCACCAACAGAAATAGGTACTTAATTTGGGAGCCAATCAAGAACTAGGAGAAGCTCGACCTGTACTCAGTAGATTAGTTTGGCTAAGAAGTGGGTAGAGCAGGTGTAGACTTCAGCAGAGGCTGAGTGTCCTAATGGGACACAACAGAACTCACCTAGTGAGTTCTTCCATGACAGACAGAATCTAAAGGACACTGTCATCATTCCAGTCAAATAGAAACAATTATTTGAGACAAGATAGTTGTGCTTGATTATATTTTTAAACAATCTGTACAACAAAGAATATAACTGAAATGGAAAGAGCACAATCAGTAATATTTATAGCAAATATAACTGATCAAAATGACATCTAGGGGCAGCTAGGTGGCACAGTGGATAGAGCACTAGCCCTGGATTCAGGAGTACCTGAGTTCAAATCCAGCCTCAGACACTTGACACTTACTAGCTGTGTGACCCTGGGCAAGTCACTTAATCCCGACTGACTCAGAGAAAACCAAAAGAAAACAAAACTTGACACCTAGATTCTATCAGGAGCTGTTGGAAAGGCACAGTGGTGACTCCAAGTCCACTACGAGTCAATAGTCAAAGGAGAGGAACACTTTCCAAACATGGAAACACAAACAACACACTCACAAAGAAGTGAGTGATTCAATTAATCAAAGACCCCTTTCACAATCAAGCTGGATCTAATGGAGTTAATAAAGTGTAATGCCTCCCTTCGAGGAGCTTACATCCTAGCGAAGACTCTTCCCTCTACTTAAGGTAGTCAAGTCTCACCGTTTCTTGTCAGATCAGGAAAATCAGAGTTCAAATCCAGCTTTATACTTACTAAGCTGTATGACCCTGACCTCTGCCTCAATTTCCTCAACCATAAATTGGGGGTGATAACACCTATCTCCCCAGGATTGTTGTGAGGACTGAATGAAATAATAGTTTTAGGGGGGCAGATAGGTGGCACAGTGTATAAAGCACTGGCCCTGGATTCAGGAGGACCCGAGTTCAAATCCTGTCTCAGACACTTGACACTGGGCAAGTCACTTAACCCTCATTGCCCCACAAAAAAAAAAAAAAAGGAAAAAAGAAGTAATAGTTGTAAAGGGCTTAGCACAAAGCCTGGCACATAGCAAGTGCTTCATAAACATTTGTTTCCTTCCCTTTTTCAGAAAGAAAAAGTCAATACCTGGGGTAAAAAAATAATAGGCTGCCTGAGGAATGGCTTGAGCTTGCTTCGTCAGACTGCCTCCATCCTTTCTCTGGGTCTCATGTTGTTTTCCAAGGAAGAGGGGGTGGGGACATGGAAGGGGAATAGAGGGGCTGAGCATGATTCCTTTGTATGATGCTGAGGAAGGGAGCTTCTATGGGGGGTCTGGGGGGAAAGAGTCTGAGACCACTCCAAATGTCAGGATGAGAGCTGTGGTTTTTTCCTATAGATTCATGGTTCCCAATCTTGACTAATACAAAGGTTCCCTTTGAAAAAATCTGTGTTTCCTGGACCCCACCATGAGAATGGGTGAGCTATTTGAATTTGTTTGATTGTGGAAGTACATGGGGAGAAAAAGTTCTTATGAATTCAGCGGCACTCAGGTGAATTCCTACACTATCCAGTAGAAAGTTAATTTGACACCTCATGAAATTGGAGAGTAAACAATCCAGAGGACAAACTGTGAGAGAAAAGGTCATGTCATTATGAAAGGCTGGGGGAGAAATGTTTCCTGTTAAACACAAACAAAGCATGGATGACATAAAACTGTCAACACAAACACCCATTATTCAGCCTCCATGTTTTGCTGGAGCTTAAAAAAGAGGTCAAAATGATGATGCTTAGCCCACCTAAGGGTTCTAGGACACCCTGTAATTCCCTGGTCCCTGGGTTGGCAACCAAGAGCTAAAAGGATGGAACCAATTTAGGTTTTGGAACAGTGACACAGTCAAAATAGCCCCGCAGGTATCGTGGCAGTGAAAAGGATGTTGGACTTGGACTTAGGAGAATTAAGTTTAGATCCCACCTCACTGGTTCTGTAATTGGGGGCACATAGAGCCTCAGTTTTCTCATCTGCAAAATAAGGATACTACCATTCAATAAAAAATTTATTTAGCACAAACACAAAAACTAAACAGTTCCTCCCTTTAAGAAGGTTATAATCTACTGGGGAGGGGGGAAAGAGATCAGCCCATGCACTGGTAAATGTAAAATATGAATGGAGTAAATATAAATTAATGGTGAGTGAAGGGGAGAGATCAGGAAAGGCCTGGGGGGAGACAGCACTGGTGCTGTGCACTGGGAGATGACCAGGAAGCTATGAAGACAGGTGATGATGGGATGAATGCTCTACCCAGAGAACAAGCAGGCTAGTTTAACTGGAACACAGAGTGCAGAGGAAGGAGAATATTGTGCTGGAAAGACAGAATGAAGCAAGCTTGAGAAAGGACTGGTGAAGTTTAGACTAGCGGCCACTGGGAGCCACCTGAGCCTCTTGAGCAAGGAAGCCCCTGGTCACACCTGTGTTTAGGAATACCGAATCAATGGTAGTGATCCTTGAGCCACCTCCTACCCTACAGAAGTCCTAGGAGAAAAGCGCTCTGCCCATGAGTCATTACCATTTGGGAAGATTCATCGGGATTGAATTCAGGAGAAAGGGGTAAGGGGCAAGGGTAGAGGGAGGTGGCGAAGTTGAAGCACCAAACACAGTTAAGTGCCCATTGCAACAGTCTAGGTATGAGATAATAGGCCCCAGTGATGAGACAGTGATAGGAAGTACCACCAAGGACTTGCTTACTACCTACAGAACACTAGTGAAGGTGCTTGGCTCGCTGTACAAAGAGGTATAAGACATAACCTCTCTTTCAATGAGCCTTCAGTCTAGTCAAAGGCTACCAGCACGGTACAACAGAAAGAGGACTGGATTGAAATTTGGTGGATCTGGGTTCAGATCTCAACTCTGACACCTATTATATTACCTTCCTTGGTAATAAATGGGGCAAGACGCTTTACCCCTTGGGATCCTGCTTGTAAAGCAAAGGAGTTGAACCAGATGATCCCTGAGGTCCCATTCAGACCTAAGTCTATGACTCTAAATGCTACAACAAAGGAAAAATCAATAAGATTAAGTGATTAATTGAATATTGCAAGCAAGGAAGAGAAAGGAGTAGAAAATCATTTTTCCAGTCTGAAGCTTGAGTTATTGGGAGGGAAAAGCACTAGTTTTGAAAGGCAAAATGCCCTGGCAAGTTTTAAATATGCTCAATCTAAAGTGGTGGCAGGGTGGCCAAGTAGGACCATTCATCCACTGGTTGAAGAAGCAGGACCAGAGCTCAAAGAAGATGAAGATTTGGAAAATCTCTGCATACAGGTTATAGATGTAGTCGTGAGTTTGTGGATGGCATGCCGGTATTCCCGAAGCTAAGAGGACAAATGGATGAGTCAAGCATGAGGTGGAAACTCAGCCAGGCCTATTGGCTTGTGATTTATTGGGAAAGAACAGAACCACTACTTAATGACAAAGCAACTCCGGAAGTCTTTAACCAGCAAGCCAGAGTCAGAATGACAAGGGCCGTGATGGAGTGGAGAAGTTACAAAAGGAAGAAGGCTGTCATCAGGACAGGGCCAAACACCTCCATCAGTCTGTCTCAGCCCCCATAATTAAGGCAGTTTGCCATTGGCTCTTACTCAGTATAACAATTCTCTGGGAGTGGAGGCTACCTAAAAAGACACACATGGTGGCTGGGCGTCCTGGTATACACAAGTAATCCCTATTTCTAAGGAGGTAGAGGCAGACAGAAGCCTGGAACTTGGGAATTCTGAGCCACAGTGGGCTAAGCCAATCAGGTGTCCTCACTAAGTCCAACCCCAATATGGTGAGCCCTCAAAAGAGGGATGGGGAGGAGGCGGCTAGGTGGTGCAGTGGATAAAACACTGGCCCTGGAGTCAGGAGGTCCTGAGTTCAAACCCAGCCTCACACACTTGACACTTACTAGCTGTGTGACCCTGGGCAAGTCACTTAACCCTCATTGCCCTGCCCCCCCCCCCAAAAAAAGGATGGAGTACAATCAGGCTGTCTAAGGAGGAGCAGAGGAGCAACTGGGTTTGAAATGGGCCAGATTAAAATGTCCTTGCCAATTATCAATGCATTAGGTCATAGGTGGCTACTACACTTCCAACCTAATGGAGATAGGGAGACAGAACAAAGGAAGGAAGGAAGGAAGGAAGGAAGGAAGGAAGGAAGGAAGGAAGGAAGGAAGGCAGAAAGACATGGGCAAAAGCTCAAGAGGGAGGAGAGGTGGATAGAGGAAAGTCACTAAGGTTACCATCCAAATGATTAGAAAAAAACACTACAAATGTAAACATACAATTCTTAAGTAAATAACAGTTAACTGGTATTCCTGAAAGCAATTCAAGTCCAACTTGCAAATTTTCTGCAAGTATTTAACTGTTTAATTGACATAAATTGTTAAGGTGAAAACAAGGGGTGTACCTATGTTTAAACATAAAGCTACCAAAGTATGAAGGTTTAATACATAAAAATTTAAATAGTTGATTTGTTTAAGAGGAGACACTGACACACAATACTGTCAATTCAATGACAGTATCTGGAGCTAAAAGAAGCTTCCTTGTCCAATCTCCTCACTGTCCAGATGAGGACATTGAGACCTAGACAGGTTAAGTGACTTGCCCAAGCCCATCCAAATAGTAAACAGTAGTCGGGATCCAAACCCAAGTCCTGTGAGGCTAATGCTAGGGCTCTTCCCATGATACCATACTCCATTCATCAGACTATTACTAGGTGCCTACAATGGACAGATCATGACAAACAGATAATGCAAAGATCAATTAGACAAGGAAAGTTCTTCCCAGCTACTCCACCATTTAAGAGGACACCCAGGAAAGTCTCATCATTTCCCACCTGGCAACTTTCCTGAACTTTGTGATGTTTAGAAATTCATCATTCTGCAAGATGAAATCAACTCTCAAACTCTCACCTCTTCAGATCATTTCCCACTGTGGCTACAGGATTTCATCATACTCCCATGTTAGATAAACTCCTCTCCCCCTTTTCAGCCTTTTTATGTGTTGTCATCCCCGCTTAGATTTGAGTTTGAGGCTAGGAACTGTCTTTGTTTCTCCAGTGACTGACACAGAGTAGGTGCTTCATAAATGTTTGTTGATCCCCCTTGTGTTCAAGGTGTTTATGATCTCAGTGAGAAAACCTCAGAGGCATGTTGCTCCTCTCCTCCAAAAATACAGAAGTATGAATGAGAACATATGGGTATACAATCTCATTTCTTTTTCATTTAAAAAAATTCCTAGGATAAACACTTTAAAAAAAATTCGGGGGGAGGGGAGGGAGGGAGAAAAATCTGAAATTGTAAAGCTTGTATAAACAAAAGTTGAGAACTATCTTTACATGTAACGGAAAAAACAAAATACCTTATATGTAAAAAAAAAAAAAGGGAAAAGGACCTATGTGTAACAAAAAAACAAAAACAGGGGGCAGCTAGGTGGCGCAGTGGATAAAGCACCGGCCTTGGATTCAGGAGTACCCGACTTCAAATCCGGCCTCAGACACTTGACTTACTAGCTGTGTGACCCTGGGCAAGTCACTTAACCCCCATTGCCCAGCAAAAAAACAAACAAACAAACAAACAAAATGTTTATAGCAGCTCTTTTTGTGGTGGCAAGAATTGGAAATTGAGGGGATACCTGCTAGCTGGGAAATGGCTGAACAAATTATGGGATATGATTGTGGTGAAATACTATTGTGCTGTAAGAAATGACAAACAGGATGGTTTCTGAAAAACCTGGGGAAACTTACATGAATTGATGCAAAATGAAGTGAGCGGAACCAGGAAAACTTTATACACAATAGCAGTATTGTACAATGATCAACTGTGGTTGACTTAGCTATTTGGATCAATAAAATGATCCAAGAAAATTCTGAAGGACTTAAAATAAAAATGCTTTTCACCTCCAAAAAAAAAATTCTAGAAAAGTTCTCATGGCAGGAAAAAGTGATAGATTTAGAGTAAGAGGCCTGGGTTCAAATCCTTTTCTGCTACTAAGTGACCTCAAGCAAATCACTTTAACTCACTTGCCTTTAATTTCCTCATCTGTAAAAGGAGATGGTTGGACTGCTTGACTTTTTTTTATGCTTTGAATCAGAATGCACATTTTTATTTATTTTTTAAATTTATTTATTTACATGTAAAGATAGTTTTTGAGTTCCAAATTTTTCTCCCACCCTCCCTTCCCTCCACATTCCTGAAGCCAGGAAGCAATTTGATATAGGTTATACATTACAATCATGTTAAACATATTTCCGAATTAGGACTGATTAACTTCTGGGCAGCTAGATGGCACAGTGGATAAAGCACTGGCCCTGAATTCAGGAGGACTTGAGTTCAAATCTGGCCTCAGACACTTGACACTTACTAGCTGTGTGACCCTGGGCAAGTCACTTAACCCTCATTGCTGGGGGGGGGGGGGGGGCTGGGAAGGACTGATTGACTTCTAATGTCCTTTCTAGTTCTAAATCTACATGTGTATGGTCCTGATGTCACATGTATTATTTGTTTCAAATGACAGTTTAGTTAAGTGCAGGTCACTTTCATTGGCTTTTCCCTGCCTCTGTTCATCTGCCATGTCCTTGAGTGACTTCTCTAAAGTTAATGTGTGCAGTTTTCCAGATGCAGTTACCTTGTTAGCTGAATTTGGCACAAGTTTTCCTTTGTTACACGGGCAGCTTCAAAGGGGCAGGGGGAAACTGGGAAAAGATTCTTATTTTTAAAGGCAGAAATGGGATTTATTCACGGAGAAGGGGGAAGAGGAATAAATGTTTTTCACTGGAAGTTGATTAATTGTTGTTCTTTGCCAAAGTATTATAGAATGAGTAGTTACATAATAATCCATCCCCCCCAAAAAAATAAACAACCAAAAAAATGATCGTCAATATGATCCTCTGACCCTGCTTACCCCACTGTGGTGAAGTGGCAAATGCATTCCATTAGGAATTAGAAGTGCAGGGTTTGAATTCCAGTTCTATTTATTCTGCCTGTAGGATCTTTTGGGGGGGGGGGGCTGCAGGGTAATGAGGGTTAAGTGACTTGCCCAGGGTCACACAGCCAGTAAGTGTCAAGTGTCTGAGGCCGGATTTGAACTCAGGTCCTCCTGAATCCAAGGCCGGTACTTTCTCCACTATGCCACCTAGCTGCCCCCCTACCCGTAGAATCTTAAGCAAGGTACCTAATCTCTCTGGTTTCCCTGGCTTCCTTTAAATCTCAGCTAAAATCTCACCTTCTGCAAGAAAATTGTTCCAGTCTCCCCTAATCCTTGTGCCTGCCCTTCATGTTCTCTCCAGTTTATCCTCTGTGTGTGTGTGTGTGTGTGTGTGTGTGTGTGTGTGTGTGTGTGTGTGTGGTTTATATAGACTTGTTAGCATGCTGTCTCTCCCATTAGACAGTGAGCTCCTTGAGGGCAGGAACTATTTTTACCTTTCTTTGTATCCCCAGTGCCTAGCACAGTACTTCGTAGATAGCAAGTGCTTAATAAAGGTTTGCTGAATTAATTTGTCTCTGAATTTCAATTTTCCTTTCTTTTTTTTTTCTTTTTTCTTTTTTTGGTGAGGCAATTGAGGTTAAGTGACTTGTCCAGGGTAACACAGCTAGTAAGTGTTAAGTGTCTGAGGCTGGATTTGGACTCAGGTCCTCCCGACTCCAGGGCCAGTGCTCTATCCACTGTGCCACCTAGCTGCCCCTCAATTTCCCTTTCTATAAAAAATTAGGAGAATGATCTAGATGACCTCTAGGGTCTTCAAGCTCAAAGTTTCAGGATCTGGATGTGGGAAGTGGTCTCAGATGTTAAGTAGTCCAAACCTTTCCTAAAGAGAAAATCCCTAATACAACATTCTTAACAGATAGGCATCCAGCCTCTTCCTGAAAGGTTCTGGTAACAGTGGGGCTATGAAGTGCCAAAGCATCCTGTTCTTGTTTGGGAAGGCTTTAATCCATTAGGAAGGAAGGTCTTCTTATGGCATCCAAGTTAACTCTGTGAAACTTCTAACCGATGCTCCTGGTTGCTATGAATAAATGCAGTCAAGTATTATCCCTGCACTACAGATTGTTGTTGTTTCTCCTTCGTTTTCAAAAAGGACCAATGACAGACAACACAGTGTAATATCTTGACTTGTATATGAATGAGATTTAAGTGAAGCAGCATCACACAAAGTCCTCAGCCTCACTTTCTCTTCCAGAGTCATCAAAGGCCAGTGGCAATAGAAAAGTCAAGATGACTGGCCATGACCCAGGATTCCGGGTATGACTTTGGTGCTTCTGATGTTTGACCAAGCTCTTAATTGTTTTCAGCTGCCCTTACACCAGGGGAAGTCTTCACATGCTTAGGGTAGACATCCCCTAACTCACACATGGGTTTGAGGTGTTTAGCCTGGGGGCTGAGAGGATTTTACCTGGGTGTGGCCTCTGCAAATGCTACAGCTTCTTGGAGCCACAGGTGAGTTACATTACAGCTAGAGAAACCAAGAGTTCTGTCAAATAAATGTTCAACATAGGATCCAGAATGAGAACCCAGGATTCCTGACTCCCAGCATCAGGAGCTTAGCAATTATGAAGTCCCTCATTTCATAGGTAAAGAAAGTGATAAGCATACAGGTCCTAAAAGGCAGGGCCAAAATTTAAACCCATGTCCTGGGACTAGAGAACCAGCACTCCATCAACTTCACCACATTAATGTCCTCATCACTATTTTTGAGCAACAGCTGGATGGGGTAGTGGATAAAGTGCCAGGTCTGGAGTCAGGTAGACTCATCTTCCTGAGTGACCCTGGGGAAGTCACTTAACCCTGTTTGCCTCAGTTTCCTCATCTGTAAAATGAGCTGGAGAAGGAAAGGCAAACCACTCTAGTGTCTTTGCCAAGAAAACCCCGAATAGGGTCATGAAGCATTGGACTTGACTGAAACAACAGACCAACAACACTATTTTTGCACAACTCTTAAGAAAAAACAATGACTAATAAGTTATTCTTAGTGTTAACTAGGACCAGTATATACACTTGGACACACATGTATTAATAGCTTCTTCTCTATTCAGACACATTCAAAAGAAAACCAGACTGCAATCACTGCCTTCAAACGCTCATCTTACTCTGATACAAGTAACACCCAGAGGTCTTGGAAGGTAGAACATGATGTTCTCCCTGGGATAGTTAATAATGGAGCTTGATCTCAATGCCAATATCCAAGAAGGCTAATAAAATCTTACCCCAGCAATCTGTGCAATGGTTCTGTTCAAATTAGCCTAGGATAGGAATTTTAGCTAAAAATATTTATTTCCCATTATGTGTGAAGAGAAATGTAAAACAAGGCCTGCAACACTTTTATGTGCAAACATTCCACTGACCTTTAACATCCTATTAAATGTAAATTCGAACAATAAAGGAAACAGCTAGAACACATACAGAGTCTCTCTCTCTCCCTCCCCCCCCTGCCCCCCTTCTCTCTCAGACCTTGTGTGGTCTCTTTGAATACCTTGATGATATGCCCTAGAATAAAGTTCTCCAAAAAAAAATTTTTTTAACTGTGCTCCATAAAAGCTAATTAGTAGCTCATCCAACAACTGCAGAGTGTTTCTGCAGCTGTTACCAATTACTGCCTTCTCTTGGGAAAAACATGAAATGAAACTGGAAGAATCTCCCGTGAAAGCTGATCCCCCAAAACTTGGCATCTTTGACTACAAAGCTCTGTCCTGTCCAGCCGCACATTACAATTTCCCTTGAATGAAATTATCCCTCTACTCCATGAATTCAGGAGGAAAAAGTTTATGTATAAAAACCTGAGTTAAAGACAAATGCAGCCTCCAGAACCCCTAAGCAAGTCACCGAACTTTTGCATGGGCAAGGCAGAAGGTTCTGATTTACTCAGCAAGAGTCTCCTCACCCCAGAGCTCCCTAAACCACTGAAACCCCAGATACACGTTCTCCGCCCCGCCCCCCCTCCACCCTCTGCCAGCCCCTCTCTCCTCTTGCTTTCTCCCAATCCCAAATTCACTCTAGCTGCTGCTTAAAAGCATCACTGACTGCTTGTCTCTTCTGAAATCTCTGGCTGTAATCACTTAATGCTTCATCTTATATTTACATATATATGATTTAAAATACATATTTAATCACATAGACATAATTAAAAATTAAGTGATTTGATTACAGAGACTAAAGAACCCTTGTTTTCCACTGCAGCTGCTTTTGAGGAAAATTGGAGATTTCGATTAAAAAAAAAAAAACAAAAAGGAAACCAGGAAATGATGCTAAAAGCAGTGGAGAGAGGGAACATGAAATCAGTATAAACTGAGTTCAAATCTGCCTTGGTAAGTCATTTATCCTCTCCCAGCCTGTTTCCTCATCTGAAAAATGAGTACCATAATTGTACCTACCTATGCAACTCAGTATATATGTGTGTATGTGTTAAGTGTGTATATATACATACATATGTATGTATACACATATGTATCTCTAAACGGGTGTATGTATATGTATGTATATATACATGTGTCTGTATGTGTGTATATATGTAGAAGTTAGGTGTATGTATGTGTGTGTATATATACACATACACACACACACACATAGTATTTTGCAAAGTTAAATGGTAGCTTGTTGTGGTGGTTGTTTATTCAGTATGTTTTAACTGCTTTTAGGGAAGGCACTTAATTTTGACACCAAAGGGGAGAGGACAAGGGAAGTGGGAGTGAGAGGGCATCCAGAAGGTCACACCAGAATCACAGTCACCAGGAAAACAAGAGTCAAAGGAGGCATCCATTCCTTAGGCCACAAAGGAGCTTCTAGTTAGTTCTTGGGTAATCTTTAGAACATGGCAGCTCTAAAAAGAAAAGAGGACCTATCATGCCAGGCTCTGGCCAGAAGGTGTGAAGAAGTCTCTGCCTCAGAATTTGGCAGATTACCCACTTTGGTGACATATCAAGAAGATGGAGGGGATATGTTTAAAACCTGTTTCAAGAAAGGCTGGGTCCAAAAAACTAGAGGGTTTTTTTCTGGATGACTACACAAAGCTTCAAGCCCAACTTCTACCTTTCCCCCTGGGCCAAGTATCAAGAATCCATCTTGATAAGCAAAACCAGGAAAACAATGATCACAACCGGGTAAGTGGGCAATGAACAAACAAATAAATGGATAGATAAATAATTAATTTAATAAATTAATGGATGGATGGATAATGAAATCAGTAAATGGCTGAAGTCTGTACAATTATAGTGACCAAGAGAGGTGGGGGCCAATGGATGTGGAATACTGAATTACTACAGAACTTGGCTATAGTATGTATTGTTGTACAGTATGCATAGATGTATTGGTTCATTTTGATGAAGGGATTTTCTTTCCTTTTTTTTCTTCTTTTTCTTCCCACTACACTAAGAAATGAAGGGCATGTAAACATGAAGAATAATTTTTAAATAAATGCTTAACAGGAAAACTAGGAGACAGTGGATAAAGCACTGGCCCTGGATTCAGGAGGACCTGAGTTCAAATTCAGCCTCAGACACTTGATACTTATTAGCTGTGTGACCCTAGGCAAGTCACTTAACCCTCACTGACCCACAAAAAAATAACAAAATGAATGAATGAACAAATAAATGAATGCTTAACAAAAGAACATCTCGAGACCTTCTAAGACCCAGACATGTAAATAAGTAGGATCTCTGCTCTGACACAAATCCTGGCATGTCTTTCAGCAATTTAAACCTAGGCACAACTACTGAATTACCACCAGGAAAACAAATTAACAATAAAGCCTTACTTACACCTTTTGAACTTAAAGACTTGATAAAGCAGAGGATGGGTTCATTTTACAGAACCCAAAGTTTCAAACTTAAGGAAATATCAGGCTGGGATATGTAATGTGAATCTAAATAGACTTTATAACCATTCAGACCCAAAAGCTACGAGAGGAGCTGTCAGACCTTCAGAGTGAGGAATACAGAGTACAGAATCAGGACTTCAAGGTATCAGACAAAACAACAACAAGCATGGAAGAAATTCATGGGCATGATGGCTTTAGGGTTGGGGAATTAACACTTGCCTGGGCAAAGTGTCAAGTAGCCAAAAGGCAAATTCTTTAACTTAGAGAAGTTAAGTAGGGACTCAGTTACTCATCCGTGAAATGAGAATTTTGAATAACAACAACAAGAGATTAGATTACATTTAAGGAAGTGCTCAAGGTCACAATGCTATTTATGTCTATAGACCTCACAACACCCCTGTATTATTATCCTCATTTTACAGATGAGAAGACTGAGATT
Organism: Dromiciops gliroides; assembly: GCF_019393635.1. Taxonomy (NCBI): domain Eukaryota; kingdom Metazoa; phylum Chordata; class Mammalia; order Microbiotheria; family Microbiotheriidae; genus Dromiciops; species Dromiciops gliroides. The sequence goes on along the minus strand of NC_057866.1, from coordinate 166,009,239 downwards.
AAGAGAGGTAAAGGATTTGCCTGAGGTCACACAGCTAATAAGTGTCAAAGGACATCTTCCAATTCCAGTTCTTGATCTGTTTCCACTATACCCTGCTACTTATAAAGTCTCTATTCCCTTCCAGATTTAAATTCTGTGGCTCTGTAAATCTAAGGGCTGCAAAGTTCTAACCACAAAGTAGTAAGATCTTGGGCAAAACCTTGGTAATATCCACCATCTTAACCCCTTTGTTACTAAAAGTTTTCAAATTGCTGTTGTTCAGTCATGCCTAACTCTTCGTGACCCCAAAAGGGGATCTTCTTGGCAAAGATATTGGGGTGGTTTGCCATCTCCTTCTCCAGCTCATTTTACATATGAGGAAACTCAGGCAAACAGGGTTAAGTGACTTCCCCAGGGTCACACAACTAAGAATCTGTGCCACCTACCGGCTCTACAACAACTGTATGGAGTTAATAAGAACTAGTGTTCACTGTGTGGTCAACTTTGTTGGAGCATCACTACTCCACAAAAGAAGGAACCCCTGTATCTGAAGGTTTTTAGTAACTCCTCAACTATTCAAGTCCATGTACAATGAGTCAGAACATGATGTGAAGAGTAAGTCTCTGAGAATTCATCCCTTTTGCCAATAATGCAAAATAGTAGGCCAGTAAGTGAGTGTGTGACAGAGGCAATGACAGGGCAAACTCTCTCCTAAAAAGAACACTTTTAGCTGGTAGTAGTTCTGAAATATGGAGCTAGGCAAAACACCTGAGACCCCAAGAACAGAACTCTGATGTGACTCAATAGTTAGGAATTCAAAGAACACTATCTTTCAAGTCTAGTGTAATAGCAAGAGAAAAGGATTCAGAAGCAGAGGACATGGATTCAAATCCTAGTTGTAACCCTGAGCAATTCCCAGCTCCCCAGCTTTCCCTCATCTGCAAACTGATCTTATCCTTTAATTACTTTGGGTTATATTTGATCACTAATATGACCAAATAGTCATACAGAAAAGGGGAAAAGGGTATTTAGCTATTTGAAGAACTGAGGCGGCCATGATCTGGTGGCCCCTTTCCTAAAGGTAGTGCCGAACAATGGTAAGAATATTGGGTTTGGACACAGAGGATATGGGTTCAAATCTCACTTCTTCCAGATACTTTAGGCAAATCAGCCAAAAGGCATTTAAGCACTTTAAAAGTTTCTTGATCTGTAAATTAAAGGTTTACACTAAATTACCTATAAGAATTCTCCCAGCTCACAATCTATGATCCTAGGTTCATTCTCCATCTCTCACTCACCATATTTTTCCAGAAGAAGCAGGCACTACAGCTGATTTTGAGGCTGGCGGTAAGTTTCTCTGGCACAGCCTGCCTGGGGCTGGATCTGTGTTGAACTCTACTCTGAGCCCAGCACAGGGGCCCCCTCTTGTAGAGCTTCTAAGCTGTCTTTGGCTAGAAAATAATCTCAGCCCATCTTTTTGTGGGTTCTGCTGCTCCAAGGGTTGTCTTATGGCTGTGTTTGGAGCTTTTAGGAGTCCACTCACCATATTTTTAGTGAAGCCTAGCCTAGCTTTTCATTCCCTTAAGATCTGTCCCTAAGCAAAGGAGGGTGCAATGGCAATTAACAATGACGAATCCAATAACCTCTTCTACCCATAATGATTAACTGCCACGAAAAAGATCTTCAAGTAATGACCTTTAATTGAAAAAGTATGCTAGGTGAAAATAATAATAATAATAACAATTATGATAATATTTGCTGACTACTCTCTGCATACACATGCAAGCTTAAGATGCATAGAATGAGGATGTTGCCCATTTCAAGGACTGGGCATTATTCTAGGTATGCACTTTTTTCAGGAACTAGCAATGACGTTCAGAATACCAGTGTCCAATGAATGAGGACACACAGGTTACCCTGGCAAAGCAGGCATGGAGCATTATAGGAGAAAATCTTTTCTCTCTTTAATCAAAAGGATAAAGGCGATTAAGCAGGAATTATTTGCAATGACCTACATAATTTCATCAGAGTTCCTGTGGCTATTAACAGAGAGCAGCTGACTTCCTAATGAGATGATCTGGATACCTTGGCCCTTTCAAGAGTGAGGCCAAAGAGCCTATCCAATCTACTGGAAAACAGTACAATTATATGAGGCATACTCCCCTAATCCGTGGCCCCTTCTCCTCCTCTGCTTAAGGATGCTTACCTCCCCTGGGAACTTTTTCCTATTCTCATGGCATATCAGAGAGACTCTGGAAGAAACAGACTAGGAGCGAGGGAGAAGGCTGGGTTTTATTCATCATGCGTGTTGACATGATTCCAGGGGTCAAAGGAAAAAAAAATCCTACTGCTTCCACCATTACCCACATCGGCAAACCACAAGCCTTCCAGCCAACTCAGCAGCAGTTTCCATGTCTCCACATCCTATGCAGAAAAGGGAATTGGGGCCACCCCTGCCAAGAAGAGGATTGGGTGGACCTGCATCCAGTTTTACAAGGGCCTTTATGAAGTTTGGCAACAGCAGTCTGTCAACTCAACTTGCATGTCCCTACTACACCCAGGAGGTGGCTTCAAACCTCAGAGACACCTCCTTTGTTTATTTATTTGAAAAGTAAGATTTGAAAAGATGGTCCAGGCCGGCCGAGGGGAACCTGTGGGATTGCAATGGGAAGGTGACCACCCTAAACCTTTTCTTCCTCTTTGCTCAGGATACCTACCTCCCTCCCACCACCACGGACCAAGGAGGCGGGTGGGGAGAAAAGAAGACATTCACCTCCTTCAAAACAACACGGCCCCATCTCCCCTGGGCTGTAACCCAGTAACAGCCACCTCCTGGGGTTCCAGCCGCCGCTGCATGCCAGCCCCTTCCTGGTAAGGAGGAGCCAATTCTTACCCTTGATGCAACTCTTTTGGAGAGGACAGGCGGACCGCAGCGATGCCAGCTATAGCGCGCAGTGCACAGTCACTTTCACCCTTCTCCCCCCAAAACGTCCCCAGCATGGCAAAAGTATAGGAAAGGCGCAACATACCTGGGAATGGGGACGGGGGGAGGTGCTACTGCCCCGCCTACTCCTCAGGCAGATACCAGGAGCAGCAGGATCCCTTCCTGTCTGCCGTCCCGCACACTTTGGAAGAAGTAAACCCTGAGCGTCCCGCGGCTTTGGAAAGTTTGGGCCAGGAGCAAAGCACGAGCGAGCCGAGGCCCGGGAGCTGCTGGCTGGCGCCTGGGGCTCAGTCGCTGCCCGAGTTGCCGGCCCGGCTACCGGAGCGAAGGAATCACCGGGAAGGGGCAAAAGCCGGCCGCTTCCCGCAGCCCCGCGGACAAGCCGCTCAGCAAGCCCCGCTCCTCGCCGGGGCACTGGGAGGAGGGGCCGCAGCTCTCGCTCGGGAGGTCACCCGGACACAGGCAGGACTCCGGCAAGAAAGTTGGCGGCTGGAGGCACCCCAGAGGAACTTTCGGGAGGTGCGTCAGGCCAGCTGCGGGGCCGCGCCCACTCCAAGAGGCCCGGCCCTCGCCTCCGCCCCCGGCTCCCGGCAGGAGCCCGGGAGGAGGGGCCGCAACCTGCCCGGCCGGCTTCGAAGTGTGCGCACGCCCCGGCCCACCCTCCAGCCGCCGGCCCGTGTCCTTCCCGGCTTGGCTGGGCCCCCTCGCTCCTCTGGCCTCTCCGACCGTACAACGCTTCGCTGCGTCTCCAGACACCGCCACCTGCACTCTCGGGACCCCAAGGTAGTCGTGCGCCTTCTCCGGCGCTGCGAGGGCGGACGGTTCCTAAGGTGAAGGAGGAGGAGCCGAGCGCAAAGGGTGGAACTCTCCTCCGAAACTTGGGCTGGGACTGAATGGAGTGAGCCGCGGCATGGGACGCACGGGGCTGCACCGTTTGTAATACACACGCCCCTTAAGAGAGGCGGCGGGGAGCTGCAGAAAGCGCTTTGGCTGTGGACTCGGAGAACCTGGGCTCGAATCTCCGCCCACGGTCTTGGACGTTGGACAGATCATCTCACCTTTACGTGCTAGCAGTAATATAGGGCATTATGTTATTTCCCGTGATCCTCAAAATGATGCTTGCCTAGCACAGAGTAAGCGCTTAATAAATGCTTGTCGACTGGCTAACTAAAATGAGGGAGTTGTATCAAGTAGTTTCAGCTCTAGAGCTATGAGCCTACGAATTTCCTCGTCCCTATCCCCAGGGAGTCAGCCAGCGGCCATCCTAAAGTGGACAAACGACACAACAGCAACCCCTTGGCTTTCTATGGCTTCTTTTTGCATTTATCCTAGCGCACAAAAAAATCGAAGACCAAAGTTTAAATCCCACGGGGCAAATACAGCCGAAGGAGAACCGCTCCCTCCTAACTTGCACAGGACAAAGTCATTGAAATGTGACTGTTCCTAACTTCCTTGAAGTGAGAGAAAGTTGATGGAAAGGGAAATTTGCAATCCAGCGTGTGTACCAAAAGCACCGCGGTTTTTAAAATCTTTTTTATTATTATTAAACTTTGGAGTTTACAAACTTTTTACTACCTACTTTTCTAGAAAGTTGGTGTCGATTGCTTTTGGCACCAAGGGAACCAAATATGAAAACTGAACGTAGGTTAAGTAACCGCTCCCTCCCCAAGAGGGAGGGTGTGTCTGGTTAGGCTGATCCATTTCACCCTACTCGAATTGACTCCAGTGTCAGTGGAGATAGGCTAGGCTTGGAAAGCAGGGTCAGGTTCTCCCTTTCTGCCTCCTTTCTTGGCTCGTCAGTCTTCTCAAATAAACTCCCTTTTCCCAATAGCCCCAGCCCAGCGTTTTGTCAGCTGCTCTCATTTCGCAGCTGTTCAAAGCTCCGCATTCAAGCGGTGCATCTCTTGGCAAGAGCTATGGCTGGAATAGGGATCTCCTGCTTCCCCGACTACAACGATCTAGTTCTTTCACCATGAATGCTTTGGGGCTGGAAACAGTCTTAGAGATTGTTGAGGACACCTCCCCCCCCCCCCCCCCCCCCCCGTCGTTGTACAGATTAGGAAAGAGAAGCAGCAGAGCTGGATTTGAAAGAGCATTTTGCTCAGGATTCAGAGAACGTGAGGAGGAGGAGTGGTAGAAGTGGTGGTGGTAGTTGTAACAGTAACAATCATAATAATAATTTGTTGTCCAGTCGTGTCCAACTCTTTGTGACCCCATTTGGGGTTTTCTTGGCAAAGATGCTAGAGTGGTTTGCCATTTCCTTCTCCAGTTCATTTTACAGGTGAGGAAACTGAGGCATACAGGGTTAAGGGTCACACAGCTAGTAATGTCTGAGGCCAGATTTGAACTCAGGAAGTTAAGTATTCCTGACTCCAGACCTGGCACTCTATCTACCCAGTCACCTAGCTGCCCTCAGACTTAGGCCTAAGTGACTCTATCCACTGCAATACCTAGCTGCCCCTGGTTCAGATGCTACCTTTGATGTTTACAGCATGTGTGACCCTGGGTAAGTCATTAGCCTTGGGAGTCCCCTCAGTTTCCTTGTCTGTGAAATGAAAGGAATGGCCTCTGAGGTTTCTCCCAGCCCTCAATAGGATCCATCACCTTTTCTATTACCTTACCCCTTTAGCTTGCGATTCCTGCTTGTGATCTTGACTTTAAAATCTCAGCTAGGGGGGCTGCTGGGTGGTTCAGTAGATAAAGCACCTGCCCTGGATTCAGGAGGACCTGAGTTCAAATGTGAACTCAGATACTTGACATTTACTAGCTGTGTGACTCTGGAAAAGTCACTTAATAACAATTGCCTCACACACAATAAAATCTCAGCTAGGGCAACTGAACCTCTGAACTTTGCTAAATACAGGGAACTAGTGGCAGGACTCCAATTCAACATATTAAAAACAGAACTTGTCTTTCCACCAAAACCCTCCACCTTTCTAAAGTTCCATGGTTATGTCAAGGTTCTGCCAAGGTTCTGCCATCCTGGAAATCACTCATGCCTGACACCTCTTTATCATCTTCACTCCTCCCTGGCAATCTTTAATTCCATTGTCAGGTCTTGTCATTTCTACATTTATAAGGTCTCTCATATGTGATATATCTGCTCTCTCCACTGACACAGCCACTACCCCAGTACTAGCCCTTATCACCTCTTATCTGGACTATTACAATAGCCTTTTAGTTGATCTCCCTGTCTCAAGTTTCTCCCCCCTACAGGCTAGCCTACAATTAGCTGCCAAAATGACTTTGATAAAGAGCAAGACTAATCATATTAACCCCATGCCCACCCCCCACTCAATAAACTGCAGTAGCTCCCTATTACCTCCAGGATCAAATATAAAATCCACTGTTAGTTTGGTTTTTGTTTGTTTGGTTTTGGTGAGGCAATTGGGGTTAAGTGACTTGCCCAGGGTCACACAGCTAATAAGTGTCAAGTGTCTGAGGCCGGATTTGAACTCAGGTCCTCCTGACTCCAGGGCTGGTGCTCTATCCACTGTGCCACCTAGCTGCCCCCACTGTTAGTTTTTAAAGTCATTCACAACCTTCCTACCTTTCCAGTCTTCTTGCAATTTGTTTTCCTCCATGTACTCCATGATATACTACACTGACCTTTCTTTCGCTCCTTCCAAGTGAAACTCCATATTCCTATTCAGTTCCTTTTCACAAGATGTGCCCATGTCTCACTATGCTCCCTGCTCACCTCTACCTCTTGGCTTCTCTGACTTCCTTCAAGACAACTCAAATCTCCACAGTAGATAAAGCACTGGCCCTGGATTCAGGAGGGCCTGAGTTCAAATCCAGCCTCAAACACTTGACACTAGCTATGTGACTCTGAGCAAGCCACTTAACCCTCATTACCCCGCAAAAACAACAACAAAGACAGCTCAAATCTCACCATCTGCAAGAGTCTTTTCCTGGTCTTCCACATCTTCATCCCTTGCTAGTGCCTTCTCTCTGAGATCACCCTCTACCTACTCTCTCTCGATAGATAGATGATATGTATGTGTGTACATATACATACATGTGTGTATATCTAGATGGCGCAGTGGATAGAGCACCAACCCTGGAGTCAGGAGTACCTGAGTTCAAATCCAGCCTCAGACCCTTGATACTTACTAGCTGTGTGACCCTGGGCAAGTCACTTAACCCCAATTGCCTCACTAAAAAAAAAAAAAATCTGGGGCAGCTAGGTGGGCAGTGGATTAAGCACTGGCCCTGGATTCAGAAGTACCTGAGTTCAAATCCGGCCTCAGACACTTGTCACTTACTAGCTGTGTGACCCTGGGCAAGTCACTTAACCCCCATTGCCCCGCAAAAAAAAAAAATTAACAATATAAAAAAAAAGAATATTCTATATCCCCAATACTTAGCACTATGTCTGGCACATAATAAAGGTTTGATAAATACTTGCATTAAAGGGATGTCCATCAATTGAGGAATGACTGAACAAGATGTGGTATATGATTATGATGGAATACCATTGTGCTATAAGAAATGACAAGCAGGATACTTTCAGAAAACCCTGGGAAATCTTATAGGAACTGATGCAAAATGAAGTGAGCAGAACCAGAACATTGTATATAGTAACAGCAATATTGTAACAATGAGAGCTGTGAAAGACTTAGTTACTCTTACCAATACACTGATCCAAGACAATTCAAAGTACTCATGATGAAAAATGTTATCAGTCTCCAGAGAGAGAACTGAAGAACCCTGAGTGCAAATTTAAGCATAATTTTTTCACTTTCTTTTTCTTGCCTTTTTTTTTGCAATATGGCTAATATGGAAATAAGCTTTGCATGATTTCACTTGCATAATTGGGATCATATTACTTGCCTTCTCAATGGATGAGGGAGTGGCTAGAAGGAGGGAGAGAATTTGGGACTCACTTTTTAAAAATAAGTGTTAAAAATAAAAAATTTTAAGTAGAGGAATTAAACATCTTTTTATAAATAAGTAAAGATGAAGGAAGGAAGGAAGGAAGGAATGATTGATAGATAAATGCTTGCTGACTTAGTTAAGTCTGGTAGGTGCATGGAACACTGGGCCTGGAGTCAGAAAGACCTGAATTCAAATTCAACCTCAGACACTTACTAACTTTGTGATCTTGGGGAAGTTGCTTTAACCTTTCTTTGCCTCAGTTTCCTCAACTGTAAATTGAGAATAATGATAGCACATAAAAGACTTAGCACAGTGCCTGGTGAATAGAAGGTGATATATAAATGCGTATTCCCTCCTCCCCAATACACATACTGATTGAATAAAACAGGTCCCTAGGAAGGAGGGGCAAGATTACTGCTTTCCATAAATTAGAGTGGGAACAATGATAACAATGGACATTAATATAGTACTTTATAGTTTATAAACTACTTAAATTATCATCTAATTTGAGCTCTGTAGAGTAGATGCTGCAGCCACTGTTATCCCCATTTTATATTTTATATCTATTTATAATGAAAGTGAAGCTCAGGGAAGTTAAGGGACTTGCCCAGGGTCACACAGCTCATTATGTCATCAGAGGCCAGATTTAAAGACAGATATTCCTGAGTTCAAGTCCAAAACTCTTCCCACTGTGCCATGATGCTGCCTCCTCTCCTGCAGTCATGTCCTTCTTGCATTGACCCATTGCTGAGTAATCTCTTGGAATGTATTTCAGTAATAGTAACCAAGTTAAATCCAAGATGGAGCTTTAGGCTTTCTTTTTCTTCTTCTTTCTTCTTCTTCTTCTTCCTTCTTCAGCAATGAGGGTTAAGTGACTTGCCCAGGGTCACACAGCTAGTAAGTGTCAAATGTCCAAGGCTAGATTTGAACTCAGGTCCTCCTGAATCCAGGGCTGGTGCTTTATCCACTTTGCCACCTAGCTGCCCCTAGGCTTTCTTCTTTGCTAAGAGGATGAGGCTTGGAGCTTCCCACCTCTTTGTGTGTAAGAGCCACTGGTTGACCTTCAGCCCAACCCTCCATGGCCTTGGTGGGGCCAAAAATGAGCAGCAGCTTGTGACCTAAAGCATGGCCCTCCATCCTTCCACTCGCAGCTCCCAAGTGATGGGGCCTATAGCCAGGGAGATGTCACTGGATAAGCAGGCAAAAGAAATGTTACAGTAGAAATAGCTGCAGGAAGCCCATGGTGACTTTAGGGAGAAAAGTGCTTCATCCTGGCCTTGTTCCCACCATTGGAATTTATAGGGTCAAAGTTTCACATTTCAGTCACAATGCACTGACTATACCCAGTGGGATAGTGGAACGAAAGTTATCACACAAAAAGACAATGAGGGAACCCAGAAAAGTTGTCAGTTATCTCCACCTGGATTCAATTCCACAAGCATTTATTCACTCGCATCTGTAGAGACTATGACCTCGCCTGGCAGCCAGGGTCTTCCACAATCTGGTTCCAATGTATAGTTCCAGGCTTATCTCACACCATTCCCCTCCACACACCCTGCATTCCAGCCAAAACTGACGATTCGGTCTCCCCCTGGTTCTTTCCGTTCTATATCATGGGATTATTCCTTGACAGGGACGTTTGAGGTCATTCAGTCCAAGCCCCCAATTACACAGATAAGTCTAAGAGAAGTTAAGAGATTTGCTCAGGGTCACACAGGTCACTCTCCTGCACCACGTCCAATCAGTTGCAAAGTCTTGCCAATTCTGGCTTCACACATCTTTTGTATATGTCCCTCCCTTCTATCCTTTGCTGCTTCCACCACCGTAGTACCGGGATTTTATCACCTTGTGCCTCGATTATTATTAAAACAGTGTTCTTGCCTCAAGTCTCTCCTTCCCTACAGTGACTCTGTGTGTGTGTGTGTGTGTGTGTGTGTGTGTGTGTGTACACGCGCTTGTGAGTGTTTGTCTATCTGTCTGTCTGTCTGTCTTTCTCTGTCACACACACTGTTACTTAATAAGCTCTAATGGATCTTATTGCTTCTAGGATCAAATGTCTGGCTTTTTTTTTTTTTTAGGCAGTCAGGGTTACATGACTTGCCCACGGTCACACAGCTAGTCAATGTCCAAAATCAAATTTGAACTCAAGTCTTTTGGATTTCAGGGCCAGTGTTCTATCCACTGTGCCACCCAGCAGCCACCTAGTTGCTACTTTCTGTACGGCTTTTAAAGCCCTTCCTAACCTGGCCCATTCCTGCCTTTCTAGTTTTCTCACACCTTACTCCCCCCCCACCCTTCCCTTCATGCACTATGATGCAGTGACACTGACCTCACACAAAATACTGAATTTTCTCTGACCATGCTTCAGGCCTAGAATTTTCTTCCCCTCATCTCATGGTCCCTCCCCCACCAACTTCCCTCAGCTAAAACCCAACCTTCTACAGAAAGCTTCTGCCAGTCCCCTTTCACGTTAGTGCCTTCATGCTGAGCTGATCTCCAATTCATCCCATATATCTGCTGTTGGTACATTTGCATGCTGTCTCCCCCATTAAGCAACTATAAGCAACTTGAGGGCAGAGAGAGTGTACTTGGGGGGGCATCTAGGTGGTGCCTTGGATTCAGGAGGACCTGAGTTCAAATCCAGCCTCAGACATTTGACACTTACTAGCTGTGTAACCCTGGGCAAGTCACTTAACCCTCATTGCCCCACCAAAAAAGAAAAAGAAAACGAGTGTTCCTAAATTTCTTTATATCCCCAACACTTAGAAAGTACCTGGAACATAGTAATTATATAGTAAACGTTTCTTGACTTGACAGGTACTATACCCTAGAGAAATTAAGTGACTTGCCCAGTATCACATTAGAAATTGTGTAACCTTGGATAAAAGTCATCTCGATCTTTTCATTTTTCAATAGTAGTAATGTCCAATATTCCAAAATGCCAGCATTTAATCATCTTCTTTCAAATAGCTTGTGAATTTGAGAACTACCTTCTTCACATGTTCCAACATTCTTGTTGAAATACTTTCCCATCCTTCAGGGTCCAACTCAGGTGTCACCTCCTTGCTGAAGGTTTCTTAGATGCCCCCAGTTATGGGGCAGCTAGGTGGCGCAGTGGATAGAGCACCAGCCCTGGAGTCAGGAGGACCTGAATTCAAATCCTGCCTCAGACACTTAACACTTACTAGCTGTGTGACCCTGGGCAAGTCATTTAACCACAATTGCCCACCAAAAAAAAAAAAGATAATAATAAAGATGCCCCCAATTAGAAGTGACCACCCCCCATCAAATTCTCTTTCTACTTTGTCTAGATTTCCACCTTTGCTCTCATTGTCTGATTAAGAAAGACAATTTGGAATAATGGCTAGAAGTCAGAAAAACCAAGATCCAAATCCAATCTCGGGTACTTATTAGCAGTTATTTAACCACAGTTTCCTCATCTGAAAAGTGACAACAACAACAATAATAATACTTGTAGTCCCTATTTCTCAGGATTGTTGTGAGATTTCAATGAGGTAATCTTTGTCAAGTGCTTTACAAATCTTAAAATCCTACGGAAATGTCATTATTACAATTTTTCTTGTTTATTATTTAGGTATAACTCTCATCTCCTTGAGGGCAACGACTGTCTTATTTCATCTTCGACTCCACAGTGCCTAGTTCAGTGCTCTCTATGTAGTGATTGAATTGGAATGACAAGAGATTAAAATGTAAGGAAGGGTTAATGCTGGGCAAAGGCCAGGAATGCAAACCTCTCTCTGGCTTGGCTGTTCTTGCGAGGATCTGTTTCCTATTGAGTACACACATTACAGCATTAGAACTGTTTTTCTTTTGGAAAGGAGTTTGAAATGTTCAAAGTTTATTTAAAAAGCATCATTATCCAAAGGCTTAAAGCTAGAAAGAACACTAGAGATCTTCTACTCCAACTCTTTCATATTACAGAAGTGGACAGTTAGGCTCAAAGAAAATCACTGACCCAAGATTGAGATTTGAATCCAGACTCAGTGCTCTTTCCACTTAACCAAATCTAGGAATGATTAACAGTTGGGATGAGAAGGAAGGAAGCACAGAGCCAAATTTGACATGAAATCTAAGAGGCTTATCACATTGGGTTTTTTTTTTTTTGGTTTTTGGTTTGGTTTTTCTTACCACACTGCGAAGATGTCTTTACATATTATTTTTAATAAAGTAGAGGGGGGAGTCATTAATTTGGACCATCCCTATGTTGCAATGTATGTTAACTACCTTAGAGACTTCCTGGGATGGTGGTTCCCTCCTCAAAGTCAAAAAGACCTGGACTGTTACTAGCTGTGTGACCCTGGGCAAGTCACTTAACCCTCATTGCACTTCAAAAAAAACCCCACAAATAAGACCTGGATTGTGTCCTGCCTCTGATACATACTGGCTGTGTGACTCTGGACTAGTGGCTAAATCTCCCTGTGCCCCCAGTCAGCTCTTTAAAACTAAGATAGCAAGGGAGTTATTGATCTGTATTTATAGAAAGAGTTTCTGTATCAGTAGTTCCTTACATGGATGTAATCAGGCTTTTGTAGTTGTGGCACCATCAGTACCATGTTTAAGGGAAGTAAAAAGACAAGTACTGTGACTTTAGAACTTTGACATTCTAATGCTTTCACTCCTTGAGAAAGTCAAGTCAACAAGCATTTAATAAATGCACTTACTGTTTTTCAGGAAATATGCTAAGTTCTGTATTCAATGAGCTCATATTTCTTTTCTTTTTCTTTTTTTTTTTTTTTTTGGAGGGAGAGACTTAAGATGCAACTTTATTTTAAAAAGGTTTTTTTTCCCTATATAGAAGGACATAGCATGACAAGTCACTGTTCTAGTACCTGCATTTTCTTGAATGAAAACTTCACAGGAGGCAGTTAGGTGGTACAGTGGATAAAAGCACCCACCCTGGATTCAGGAGGACCTGAGTTCAAATCCAGCCTGAGACACTTGGCAATAGCTGTGTGACCCTAGGCAAGTCATTTAACCCTCATTGCCCCACCCCCCAAAAAAGTTCAAATTAA